>NC_068305.1:39292519-39457519 GCF_025860055.1 Xyrauchen texanus
TTTGTTGTGTTTGTTGTGCATTTAATTTGATTTTGTGGTTTGTCTAGTAGTTTTTAGTTTTTTTTTTGTTTCATATTGATTATTTTGTGTTGTTTTCGGCCTTTGTTTTGTTGTGTTTTACTTTTTGTTTGTGTTTTTTTTTGTTTTATGTTATTTTTATGATCTTTGTTTTGTTGTGTTTTTCTTTTTGTTTGCGTTTTTCTTTTCTGTGCTGTTGTGTTTTTCATTTTATCTCGTTTTGCTCATTGTGTTTCACTTTTTTTTTTTTTAATTTTTTATTTGAATACCATTCAATACAGCAAAACTAGATATGGATCTTTAACTTTACGCTGCCATTAACTAGTCAGTTTACTGACATATATGCATTTTAGATATTTGCTTTCAAGAAGTACACATACAACAGTTCAGTCTGACATAATTACCTGTGGTGATTGAGTCAACCAAGGGTGCTTTCACACTGGCAGCTAAGTTAGAAACAGAGCACGGTTCACATGAAAAATTGGTAGTGTGAAAGCTGTCATGCGGACCAGGGTGCACACCGTGGTATCAAACCCGAGACTACCTGTAGGAGGTGGTCTGAGTTCGGTTGCTATGGAACTGTAGCACGATTCGCGTGACTGTGAAAGCAACTCGGACTTGGGTGCGCACTCGTTCAGGAAGTAAATGGACCTGCACATGCGTATTAGCCGATGAAAACATCATTAGTTTCGACAGCACACGAGGATCCACACATTCCTGAAAGTCCCAAAAAAGTAGTGACACCCCAATGACATACAAGTACAATCAACACTATAAATACTGTCTGTCTGTCTGTCTGTCTATACACCTTATAAATACTATATATAAATATTAATATAGGCTATAAATATAGGGTGTAATAGGAGATGACATTGCAACCAGCTGTCTCCTCAAAAAATGCCATTTGCGAGCGTCCCAAGACGATTCTGATTCTGTGTTTAACTGATTCATAAAAAAAGAACTGCACCAATCGAATGATTTGTTTGTGAATTAAATAGCATTAATTTTGTTTGTAGATGCAGTGAGGGCAATGTTCAATCTAAAAATGAACGATCTTTCTCTCCAGGTCTGGGAGACATGGCCGTGTCCAACACTATTGGCAGTAATGTGTTTGATATTCTGGTTGGACTCGGAGTTCCCTGGGCGCTGCAGACCATGGCCGTCAATTATGGATCAGTTGTAAGCACATGTAGAATGTTCCAGCCTCTCTGCTTCTGCCAGAACCTCGTTGTGTTTGAGAGTGATCAAACTGTGCTCTTCTGACACGAGCTTCTGTTGAACACTCTCTGAAACACAAACTCTATTTTTAGCAATGATGGTTTGATGTCACACTGTGATATAGCCAGTTGATGATGGGATTTCCTCTCTCTGTTCAGGTTATGATAAACAGTCGAGGCCTTGTGTACTCTGTGGTGCTTCTGCTGGGGTCTGTAGCTGTAACCGTGAGTATCTCAGTGTGCCATTATCCATGTGTCAGTGTACAGGGATAGTTCACCCAAAAATGAAAACTCTCATCATTTGCTCATCCTCATGCCATCCCAGATACGTATGACGTTCTTTCTTCTGCAAAACACAAATGAAGATTTTTAGATTTTTATTTCAGGGTGACCAGAAATCAGAAAGTCAAAAAAGGACATAAAGGCAGCATAAAAGTAATCCACAAGACTCCAGTGGTTTAATCCATGTCTTCTGAAGTGATATAATAGGTGTAGGTGGGAAGCAATATTTAAGTCCTTTTTTTAACAGTAAATCTATACATTCACTTTCACATTCAGCCAACACTGGTTGGGGCAGGTCGAAGGTGGAGATTTATAGTAAAGATGGACTTAAGGCCTGTTCACACCAAATCCGTGACGATTTTGCGAAACAAACCTCTGACGGAAGCAGGGCTGGACTGGTAATCTGGCATACCGGGTATTTTCCCGGTGGGCCGACACACTTTGGGGCCGATCAGGGCGGACTGGCCATCGGGTAACCGAGCGGACCGGAGTTTCGGCCGTGCAACGTGCCGAACGGGCCGCGATAAGCTAAAATGAGCCGCCACGTTATGCAGAACGGACCACAAAACGGCGCCTCGATATGCAGAAAAGGACAGCAAACCAGTGCCATTTACATGGCCAGTTGCCATGTAAAATCCCGGACCAATTTCTCTTCCCAGTCCAGCCCTGGACGGAAGGTCTATTCACACAACGTTCATAAAATATGAAATGAAAAACGATTTCACTCCAGTACAGAAAACACTGTTGCTGTTCTACAAGCATTTATAGCAGTCTCGTGCCGACACCTCCAGCTGTTAGAGATTAATATAATTAACTTGCTTTTATATTTAAAGCATTTATTCACCTAATTTGGCATAACTGTTTCATTATGTTCTTTCCATGGTGTTGAAACATTTTGAGGATTATATACAGTAATCTGTGTTTTTTATGCAAGTGAGATGAGTAAAAAGCGCTGTTGGATATTTATTTGCACATGTGAAATTCATATGGGAATCCATTGTTCCTGTTAAAAAGTTTGTCGGAGCGAACAATCGCACAGAAAATGCAGACTTGGTATGAACAGGCCTTTAAGTATTGATCTGTTTCTCACCCACACCTGTATAAATATGGGGACCCATTTACCCTGAATAATAATTTGAGAAATTGATAAAAACATTTGTAAAGGAGTCAATGGAAAGGAGGAGGCGAGAACCGGTTTGACAATATAAATAATAGTTTTAATGACAAACTTAAAAGACAAACACACACATGACGGACATGTCCGTAAACGATCTCTCTCTCCCGCACGATCCTCTGCAGTCGACCGTTATCCCTCTCGGAGGCTTGATTAGCCTAATACGGGACCGGGTGTGTAGGATCACGACCCGGCCCCGCCCTCCGCCCTGCCACATTCCTCCCTCGTTCTCTCAGGCTGGGGAGCCCCCAGCATGACGTACACCCCCCTCTTTCCCTGGGGGAGGGCGTGCCCTAAGCCCCATCTGCCGGCAGGTCATCCCCATCTACCTGGACGAGGGAGGGGACAAGGGGAGGGAAACAGAAATTATTAAAACACTGTACAATTTAAAAGAGAGGGAAAAGGCCATGCGGAGCGGCAGTGAGAGAGAGAGAGTGGAGAGAGAGAGATGAAAAAAAAAAAACTCTTACTCGTCAGTTCTCCAATACACTGCAGCTTGTTCCTCGGCCACTCCTCCACCCTCTATTGGACAACAGCCGCGCCTCTCCGGGCGGATCAGAGGCAGACCTCCAGCCCATGGCGGACAGAACGCCCCGCCACGTTCTCGGGGAACAGAAGGGGTCTCCCCCGCCCCTGGCAGCGGTTCTCCCGCTCCAGGCGGTCGGCAGCGAGCCCCTCCTCGCTCGTGGTAGGCAACTCCTGCACCCCTGGCAGCAGCCCTGACCACTCCAGGCGGTCGGTTAGGAGCCCCTTCTCCTCTCGTGGTTGGCGGCCGTTGTCCTCTTCCAGGCGGCTGGGCTCCTCGTCCCCCGGTAGATGGCCGCGGCTGCTCCTTTGGGGTGGACGGTAGTGGAGAGAACTCTACCACGGTGTATCCCTCCTCCTTCCCGGATTTTGGTACCAGTGTAAAGGGATCAATTGAAAGGAGGAGGCGAGAACTGGCTTGACAATGTAAATAATATTTTAATAATAAACTGAAACAGACAAACACACACGATGGACATGTCTGTAAACGATCTCTCTCTCCCGCACGATCCCCTGCAGTCGACCTTTATCCCTCACGGAGGCTTGATTAGCCTTTTTTTTTTTATACCAATAAAAAATACAATATTCAATATATGCAATTTTCAAAAATTCATAATCATGTGTTAAAAATAACTTTTGGAATTTATTCAAATTTTTGTTATAAATTGCTAAATATAGCGAAAATTATAAATGTCATAATAATAATAACACAGTTTTAAAATTCTAATAAAAAACAAATGAATAATTAAAACAGACAAATTGAAAACAAACCAATTAAACAATAAATTATTAATAGAATGAAGGAAACATACACTGATCAGCCATAACATTAAAACCACTGACAGGTGACAGGTGTACTGAATATCATCGATTACCTCAAGGGGTGTGATATATTAGGCAGCACGTGAACTATCATTTCTTGAATTTCTTGTGTTGTAAGCAGGAGAAATGGTCAAGTGTAAGGATCTGAGCGACTTTGACAAGGGCCAAATTGTGATGGCAAGACATCTGGGTTAGAGCATCTCCAAAACGGCAGGTCTTGTGGGGTGTTCCCGGTATGCTGTGGTTAGTACCTTCCAAAAGTGTTCAGAGGAAGGACAACCGGTGAACCGGTGACAGGGTCATGGGAACACCCCACAAGACCTGCAAGGCTCATTGATGCACGTGGGGAGCGAAGGCTAGCCCGTCTGGGGGCAAGTCCAATCCATGAAAGCCCCACCTCACAACTTACAGGACTTTGTTCTGCTAACGTCTTGGTGCCAGATACCACAGGACACCTTCAGAGGTGTCAGAGCTGTTTTGACGGCACGAGGGGGACCTACACGATATTAGGCATGTGGTTTTAATGTTGTGGCTGTTCGAGGAAATATACCAATTAAAATACAACATTAATTTTGCAATTGCCAACACTTCATAATCCCATATTAAAATGTGACTTTAATTTTTATCAACATTTAATGTTATCAATTGTTAAATATAGTGATTATAAATAATAAATGTAATATTAAAAATAATTCTAAATTATTAAAAATGATATTAAAAACAGGCAAACTTAAAATAAATCAGTAACACAATAAATTATGAATAGATTGAAGAAAATAGTTTAAAGTGTCAACAATTTAATTATAAGAAATAAAAACCAGATAAAAAACTATTTAAAAATAACATTCAGTTTATGCAATAATTAAATTAAGTTAAATTAATAATATTAAATCTTATTACACTAAATTAATAAGAATAATTTTAAAAATAATACTTTTTCAAATAAAATGATAATCAAAACCATTAATAAACAAACTGAAATGATAGTATTCAATTTATAAAACAGAAATGATAAAATAAATTTTTTTTTTACACGTGATTATGTCATGAATTACTGATAATTGCATACATAAAATATCATATTTTTAATTTGTCTTTTTATCAGGATTTTATTTGGATTATCAAGTTGTTGATCCTTTTATCACTGCACCATGTGTTTAGACATTTAATAATTGTTTGTGTAATTGATATAAATGGGCCCCATACATCAGGTAATCAGACATTTTGGTCATGAATTGCAATTAAAATGTATAAATCAATACAGTGTGTCTGTCAACAGTACAGTGTGTATGTGGTCTCGTCCATTAAACTTATATATGAGTTTATGATTATTAAGAATAATTCTTTGCCTGTACCTGCAGATTCTTGGCATCCACCTGAACGGGTGGAAGTTGGACTTTAAGCTGGGAGTTTACGTGCTGGTGCTGTACGCCGTCTTCCTGTGTTTCTCTATCATGATCGAATACAACGTCTTCACCTTCGTCAACTTACCCATGTGTCGAGAAGACTAGAAGCACACAGACCGGATCAGCACTACCGCCTCTTCATATCCTACAAAACAACACCAACATCTCTAATGATCTCGTACCGTTGATGTCATAACTCAACTTTCTGATCTCAGTTTGACCTCTCCAAAATCATCATCACCTCAGATGAATGAATTTGAGTCTTTATTGGGACTAACGGTTAAGTACTGTAGTAGTTATTTGTTGCTAATAAATAAATAATAATAATAATAATATATACAGTATATCTACCAGTATCTGGCATCGACCAGTAGGGGCTAACTGGTAACCTTGGTAACAGAAATGCAAATTTCACAAGAGTTCCAGAACATCGTTTACTATGTAGGCAACCTAAAGAGTAACTGAGAGTTTCTCTTGGGTTTCTGGCAATAGCTTCTTCACAGAAGCATTTCACTGTGGACCAAAAATATTCCTGTGAAATTGAATTAATTAATTAATCTGGTTAATTTTCTCTGAACTCTGACCCCAGATTTGGAGCCTGAAAGAGGTACTTTTCTTAGGCAGCTTGCCTCTTCCAGGTGACATCTTTAACATCGCGAAATGCATTCTGAGTCTACATTTTAGAGATTTGCTAATTGCATTAATGTAGACCAGAAACATACTTTACACAAGCAAGCAAACTGCTTACACGAGTAACTAACTTTTACGAACATGCTTAGCGAGATTCTCTTCAAACGGTTGCTTTGAGGTGATTGTAGTTGAGCTGAAAGAGAGGACATTTTATGCTAATGCCTATTACTGCGCCCCATGTTTTATGCTAAGTTATTGTATCATACTTGAAATTGCACTTTGCCGCATTTTGTAAAACTTGTGAAATTGAGCTTGCATACCTATAGTGTTTGCATCCACATAATTGCGTAGAATAAGTTGTAAGACTTCTACGTGAGATACATGTAAGATGTTGGTTCTGGTGGGTTTAGGCTGGTCTTGATATACCTTATCCGGGATGCTCGTGATGTTCATTCCGCGTAGAGCCGTGGTTCTCAACTGGTTTGATTTAGGACCCAGATTTTACACCGGATGTCAAGTATTGCGTCCCTTGTTGCAAAATGGAGTTATTGCATTTATTAATATTCAGTATAACTATAATTACTATTAATTAAAATATTTGATCCACACAGGTCACATTTTATTTTGTTATTTGACTAACTGTACTGGCTTCTACCAGCTATTTAAGTGTTTTTTAATAAAATAACTATCAAATTATATTGTTTAATTTGACTATAAATTCTAAACACTGAACATAAAATAATATATACTAAATACAACTAATAAAATACACTAGTTTATGTTCAAAATCATAATGACACACAGCTGCAAGTAACTACATTTTTCGCTTCAAAAAGTGAAGTGACTCAGTGAATCATTTGTTCCAACTAGTTCATTACAACCGTCCGAGTGAACCAATTCATTAAAATGATTCACTAAAATGATTTACACTTTCTAACTCTATATTTAAGTGATTTGGTCGATTTTTAAAAATGTTTATAGTGGTTAATTGACATGAACTGCCCGAACGAATCGATTCTCAAAATGTTTAGACTTGCTATGAGACGGAGATGATGGTGTCACACATTTGATTGGCTGCAGCGTGGACAATGCAGTGTGACAGAAACAAAGTAGTGTTTTGTCATGTTATGACTCGTTGGAAAAAGCAGATTTTTACTGCAATAGCTACTCTATTGTGAAAATAGTAGAACTACTGTCATGCTATTGTATAATGGAATTACTGTAAGTTAATCGCTAGCTAGTTGTTTTCCAACACTGATTCGGGGGCACGGCACAGCTTTTTGGAGCACCCTAGAACCCTCATCTGAGGCTTATTAATAAAAAAAATTATACTTGAATTGATATTTATTTCGGCAGTCATTAATTTACAACACAAAAAAAGAGGACTTTTTATGCTAATGCCTATTATTGCACCCCTTGTGGCAACGTTGAGTAATTGCATCATGCTAGAATTGCACTCTTGACTTGCATACTTTACAAAAGTGAAGAATTGTTTTTAAAATCAAACACTGACATTTATTAAAATAATAATTAAAAATAATAATTACAATAATATTGATCTCAGCAGCCAGCAAATTTACAACACAAAACATATTGTGGCAAACCATGTTAGCATTGCAGATTAACACTTTTTTAATGCAGTCTGGGTTGTATTTTCTTTAAAAAAAAATGCCATGCAACCTGTCCGTGTTGGCATCAGCCTAATTTGGCTGGTGTAACCGATCATTTGAGCCGGCGTCAGCCGGCATGGGAGGCGAGTGTGCTAACAAGGAGGCTTAAGGCTACAGCCCCTAGCGTCAGTCACTAGTGAGCTTCTTGAGGCCAGGGAAGTGAGGTTTATACATATCACACAGCTTTCATGTACCAGCTGGCTCCTGTTACACTCAACCCCCTAAACCTCACTTTCATCCGGGTTACGGCACCACTGCAACCGGTCTTGCTCTACTTGCTCCGAGCAGGATTTGAACCAGCGTTAGTTGGCATGGAAGGCGGGTGTGCTAACAAAGAGGCTTAAGGCTACAGCCGCTAGTGAGCCTCTTGAGGCCAGGAGAGTGAGGTTTATACATATCACACAGCTTTCCTGTACCAGCTGGCTCCTGTTACACTCAACCCTCTAAACCTCACTTTCATCCGGGTCACGGCACCACTGCAACTGGTCCTGCTTGACCTGCTCAGAACGGGATTCAATCTGGCGTCAGTTGGCATGGGAGGCGGGTGTGCTAAGAAGGAGGCTAAAGGCTACAGCCGCTAGCGTCAGTCGCTAGTGAGCCTCTTGAGGCCAGGAGAGTGAGGTTTTCACATATCACACAGCTATCATGTACCAGCTGGCTCCTGTTACACTCAACCCCTAAATCTCACTCTTATCCGGGTCACGGCACCACTTCAACCGGTCCTGCTCATCCTGCTCTGAGCGGGATATGAACCGGCATTTGAAGTTGGCATGGGAGGTGGGTGTGCTAGCAAGGAGGCTAAAGGCTACAGCCCCTAAGCGTCAGTCGCTAGTGAGCCTCATGAGGGCAGGGGAGTGAGGTTTACACATACCGAGCAGCTATCACGTACCAGCTGGCTCCCGTTACACTAGATTCTACAAAGTGATGATAAATTTGCACCAACATACCATAGAGTTTGATTAGACAAATCTCTTAACCTCAACAACAAAAAATATGGTTTTCTCCATCATTTTTCAAAAGTTGATAGCCAGTTTATTTTCCTAAATATGCATGATTATTCAGTATGAATGGTTGCATTTTATTGTTTGCATTCTTAGCATCAAAACAGATCTGTGACACATTTTTGGGGCTGCGATCCACCAGTTGAGAACCACTGCCTTGTGGGCAGTTCTTTTGTTTGGAAATGTAGAAATTAGCACTTTAAAGCAAGCCAGCTGCCTTGTCTCATGCAGTTTCATACAGTGCTTCCCTCTGTTAGTGTGTGTGTATATTGTACTGTATGTGTCTTCATGTGTGTTTTTGTGTGTATCAGGGGAAGACATATTCATCAATAGATTCCTCACCTTACGACTTCGTGAGCAAAGCCACAACAGCACACCCTGTGTCTGCAGTGCATGACAGGACATAGCTTTGGATGGTCGTCTCCATTGCAACCACAACCCTCGTCCAGTTTTGACCTGGCAGCTACTGAACTAAACCTCTGTGGAGACATTTCCGTGTCATTTGGGAGGGCTGAAACAGGATGTAAAGGTCCTTTTCCCGTTTTATTAAGACACAGCTGTATTTGTATTGGACGAACTCTGGGTTGGTGCTAGTTTATGCAAAACAAGCACTTCTTTCTCAGTGCAAAGTCTCCTGTGTTCACAATAAAAACAGTTTTTTGGAATGTTGGTGTAAAATAGGAAAAGGATTTGGACTTGGGAATGTTCTTGTTGTGGAACAACAAGGACTTGGGAGCTGCCTTGAACTCTGTGGAAGGAGAAGACTTTATAAACTCAGTGGGAAATGATGGCAACTATGGAATAGGTGGTTTGGAGATGGTTTTAATGTGCATACAGGCTGCACACGGTCCTGTGCATCTTCCGTCTAACTCATCACCCTCTCGATTTCACCAAGAGAAAATTACTGACTCCAGTGACACTTTATTTGTCAGCAGTTCTGTCTTCTATGGGAATATGTAAAGAACAAAAACCATGCGTAGAAGCATTCTCTAATGCCATTTTGTACAAAATGGCAAGTCTCATGAGAACATGTCCAGGTCACATTTTAACCCAAAAGAAAGATTTTAATTTAATTTATTTTTTTTTTTATCTCAAATAAAATACATTCTATTTTTAGGACCATTAAGAATTACAACATTATTTTCAAGTAAATTAAGCACAATGTAATTCGTATTATCCTCTATGGTGATTCTGTAATTTTCATAGTTATGTTGTTACAGTATAAAGTACTTTTATTACAAATGTTTTTTAATCAGGATAAATGAATGGCAGTACAACTAAATATGATGTATAAATTACATTACAAGAGACATACATTTTTTTTTACAATATATATATATATATATATATATATATATATATATATATATATATATATATATATATATATATATATATATATATATATATATATATACACCGATCAGCCACAACATTAAAACCACCTGCATAATATCGTGTAGGTCCCCCTCATGTCACCAAAACAGCTCTGACACCTCTGAAGGTGTCCTGTGGTATCTGGCACCAAGATGTTAGCAGAAGAAAGTCCTGTAAGTTGTGAGGTTGGGCTTTCATGGATTGGATAGATGCTCAATTGGATTAAGATCTGGGACTTTGGAGGCCAAATCAACACCTTGAACTCTTTGTCATGTTCCTCAAACCATTCCTGAACATTTTTGCAGTGTGGTAGGGCGCATTATACAGCTGAAAGAGGCCACTGCCATCAGGGAATACCGTTGCCATGAATGGGGTGTACATGGTCTGCAACAATCTTCAGGTAGGTGGTTTGTGTCAAAGTAACATCAAATTGAATGCCAGGACTCAAGGTTTCCCAGCAGAACATTGCCCAGAGCATCACACTGCCTCCACCAGCCTAACTTCTTCCCATGATGCATCCTGCTGCCATCTCTTCCCCAGGTAAATGACGGGCACACACCCAGCCGTCCACATGATCTAAAAGAAAATGTGATTCATCAGACCAGGCCACCTTCTTCCATTGCTCCATGTTCTAGTTTTAACGTTCACATGCCCATTGTAAGTGCTTTCAGTGGTGGACAGGGGTCAGCATGGGCACTACGCGGCCCCATAAACCGCGAGCTGTGATGCAGATGTGTTCTGACACCTTTCTATCATGGCCAACCCGTTTTTCAGCAATTTGTGTTTAGTAGCTCTTCTGTGGGATCGGACCAGACGGGCTAGCCTTCGCTCCCCACGTGCATCAATGAGCCTTGGGCGCCCATGAACCGGTCGCCGGTTGTCCGGTTGTCCTTCCTTCATATTCTTACGCTTGACCATTTTTCCTGCTTCCAACACAAGAAATTCAAGAACTGACAGTTCATGTGCTGCCTAATATATCACACCCCTTGACAGGTGCCATTGTAACAAGATAATAAATGTTATTCACTTCAACGGTCAGTGCTTTTAATGTTGTGGCTGATCAATATATATATACATATATACACTCACCTAAAGGATTATTAGGAACACCATACTAATACTGTGTTTGACCCCCTTTCGCCTTCAGAACTGCCTTAATTCTACGTGGCATTGATTCAACAAGGTGCTGAAAGCATTCTTTAGAAATGTTGGCCCATATTGATAGGATAGCATCTTGCAGTTGATGGAGATTTGTGGGATGCACATCCAGGGCACGAAGCTCCTGTTCCACCACATCCCAAAGATGCTCTATTGGGTTGAGATCTGGTGACTGTGGGGGCCATTTTAGTACAGTGAACTCATTGTCATGTTCAAGAAACCAATTTGAAATGATTCGAGCTTTGTGACATGGTGCATTATCCTGCTGGAAGTAGCCATCAGAGGATGGGTACATGGTGGCCATAAAGGGATGGACATGGTCAGAAACAATGCTCAGGTAGGCCGTGGCATTTAAACGATGCCCAATTGGCACTAAGGGGCCTAAAGTGTGCCAAGAAAACATCCCCCACACCATTACACCAACACCACCAGCCTGCACAGTGGTAACAAGGCATGATGGATCCATGTTCTCATTCTGTTTACGCCAAATTCTGACTCTACCATCTGAATGTCTCAACAGAAATCGAGGCTCATCAGACCAGGCAACATTTTTCCAGTCTTCAACTGTCCAATTTTGGTGAGCTCTTGCAAATTGTAGCCTCTTTTTCCTATTTGTAGTGGAGATGAGTGGTACCCGGTGGGGTCTTCTGCTGTTGTAGCCCATCCGCCTCAAGGTTGTGCGTGTTGTGGCTTCACAAATGCTTTGCTGCATACCTCGGTTGTAACGAGTGTTTATTTCAGGCAAAGTTGCTCTTCTATCAGCTTGAATCAGTCGGCCCATTCTCCTCTGACCTCTAGCATCAACAAGGCATTTTCAGCCCACAGGACTGCCGCATACTGGATGTTTTTCCTTTTCACACCATTCTTTGTAAACCCTAGAAATGGTTGTGCGTGAAAATCCCAGTAACTGAGCAGATTGTGAAATACTCAGACCGGCCCGTCTGGCGCCAACAACCATGCCACGCTCAAAATTGCTTAAATCACCTTTCTTTCCCATTCTGACATTCAGTTTGGAGTTCAGGAGATTGTCTTGACCAGGACCACACCCCTAAATGCATTGAAGCAACTGCCATGTGATTGGTTGATTAGATAATTGCATTAATGAGAAATTGAACAGGTGTTCCTAATAATCCTTTAGGTGAGTGTATATATATATATATATATATATATACAGAACTGTGCAAAAGTTTTAGGCACTTAAGATGTTTCACAAAAGCATTTGTGTTAAGATGGTTATTTATATCTTCAGCTTTATTGTTTCAATAGGAAATCTAAATGTTAGACGCACAAACATTACTTTTGCAAATAGAAAAGATTAGAATAGAAGAACAGGGAGCCCTGCAACAGATGTCATGTTCCCCACAGAGTCCCCCACTGAACATCGAGTCATTCTGAGATTACATAAAGAGACAGAAGCAATTGAGACATCCGAAATCGATAGAAGAACTGTGGAGAATTCTCCAAGAATCCAGGTGTACCTAGAAGAATTGGGGCTGTTTTAAAGGCAAATACACCAAATATTGATTTATCTTTTTTATGTTTACTGGACTTTGTATGACATTAAGTGATACATGAAATCTATTTCTGTCATTATTTTTGAGGACATCCTCACTATGCAACATTTTTCACAAGTGCCTAAAACGTTTGCACAGTACTATACAAAAATATATATATATATATATAATTGTCATGCAACAATGCCAAGAAAAACACAATATTCCTTAAAACAGTCTATTTTCTTTATGAAAAACGTAATAATAATAAAAAACAAATTATTCTGATTTTGGTGAGAAATATGACCAGGACATTTCTTTGAGATTCAGCCCCAAAAATACACATTGATAATGCAGAATTGTACAGTTCTTTAGAAAAAGATTATTTGCACATATGTTTGAAATGCTTTACTCATGAAAGATTTACCATCAGTTGAACTGGTGGGGTCTTTTTTATTTTATTTTGGTCAACCAACACAATGAATATTGATCACATATCTGATTATTAAGCTAATTTTAATGCTTATCATTCAGATGGCATAATTGTTGTACCATATAGTGAATTGTACAGAAACTTACAAAATATCTGCCATCATATTTAAAATGTGCATGAAAAACAGGATGCTATCTGTCTGTCTATCTATCTATCTATCTGTCTGTCTGTCTGTCTGTCTGTCTGTCTGTCTGTCTACACAAACAGTATGTATATTCTATATATTGAATGTAAAGTTAGTTACTATGCTGAATACATCTGTAAAGCTGATATGAATGTATTGTCATGCTATAATGGAAATATCCAACGACTGCATTTTACTGTAAAGCAATAACATGCAAAGAAAAGATATATGTCAAAATAATTCCTGTACATTTTTCGTATGAATCTTGCGAAAGGAATGTTTAAAAACAAAAACTGTTTCATAGTTTTTGTGGCCTGTTCCTGATGCTTGTTTACCAATCTAACATGCTAAAATGAACCTCACTACACAATGCACTCGACTATGATTCAGTCAAACTGATTCATGAGGTGTTTGTAGAGGTTGTAAGGGAGGACGTTCCCCGTACTTTCAGAGTGTGTGCTGAATTTTATTGAAAACTTTCTCAATAAAGCTTTATCCAGTTTATGGAGCAACTAACCTAGGCTTTTCACGTGCACCCACGTCGAGCTCTGCCACGGA
Source organism: Xyrauchen texanus (assembly GCF_025860055.1). Classification (NCBI taxonomy): domain Eukaryota; kingdom Metazoa; phylum Chordata; class Actinopteri; order Cypriniformes; family Catostomidae; genus Xyrauchen; species Xyrauchen texanus. Next base: position 39,306,468 of record NC_068305.1, read on the forward strand.
TAATACATGGAATATTAGCATTTGATCTCATTGTAATTAGCAGACAACAACTTTAGAAGACAGTAAAATGCTGAGCGGGTCATCTGGGGGCAATTATGAGTGATGATTGGTGAATCGATTCTAGAATCATTGAAACGAACTGTCCAAATGAACCGATTTGCTAAAATGAATCGGACTTCCCAACGCTAATTGGGAGTGTCGCTGCGTCTGAATATCCATGCCTACTTCCCTACTGTGTAGTGTGCCAAAAACAGAATGCCAATGGCAGTGCTGGTCGTAGCCTTTTGGGGGCCATAAGCAAAAATGTTGCGTGGGGGGCCCTATCAGTGTGTTCATAACACTGCTTATAATGTCTTTGAAAGTGTGGGGCCCCCTGGTGGATCGGGGGGCCCTTAGCAACTTGATTTGTATGCCTATAGGGAGGACCGGCACTGGCCAATGGAGTAGTATGTCCGAATTCTCAGTATTCATAAAACAGTAAGCAAGAAATACCCAGATGGCTTACTATTTCAGGTGAGATTTTGAAATGTGGATCAACTGGACTCTTTTGAGGAGAAAAAAAAAAGCTGGATTTGAAAAAACTAAAATCAAACGTCAAATAACCGTGCATCGGGTGGCTCATTTTAACTGTAGGGGAGAGTGGGGCACAAACTAACATGGGTCTAGTTGTTACACACATGGCTTAAAAATGTCCAAAAATACCAGAAAATTTAATTTTTCTTCTTCACATCGGTCCTCCTGTTTATATGTATTTGCCCACGTCTGTTGCCTTTGACGACAATAACATTGACCAGCAGGTGGCGCACTAACTTCACTTCAAGAGTTTTTATGATGACAAACCTGCAAGTATTTGAGGGCAATTTAGCACCTGCCAGTATAGTGCATTTGGTCCATAATTACAGCTGTTTAGACTAGGAAAACTGCTCTACCAGTCAATCGGATATTACAACCCTGTCAGGGTTCATGGAGTTTTGCAAGGCAATTTTTTTCATGGCACAGAAATAATAAAAGCATAGTTCACCCAAAAAAAGAATAAGAAAAAAATTAGAGAAGTCTGTTCTCTCACCCTTATGTTCTAAACCCGTTTGACTTTGATCTATGGCACACAAAAAGAGATGGAGAGCCAGAATTTTAGTATTAAAAGGATATTTCACCCCAAAATTAAAATGATCTCATCATGTACTCACCCTCAGGGCTGGACTGGTAATCTGGCATACCGGGCATTTTCCCGGTGGGCCGACACACTTTGAGGTCGATCAGGGGCGGACTGGCTATCGGGAGAACCGAGCGGTCCGGTGGGTCGGCCGCGAAACGGGCTTCTTAAAGCAACACGATTGCTTTTGGTGTGAAAAAGATCAATATTTACGTGCTTTTAAACTATAAACCATCGCTTCCGGACAGCAGCATTCACAAGAGCGCTGAGTTCACACGGCCTATCGTGTGACGAATTTGCGTTGGCATGTTTTGGATGTAATCTCACGTTCTTCTCTCAGTTGAGACATCCAGAATAAGCACACATGCACCATTATGAGTAAACAAACAGATACAAATCTAAACCAAAAACCAATGAGGCTTCTGTATTTGTAATGTGGACTGGGAAAATGGAGATATCTGAAAACGTTGATGTATTTGTTGTCATGTGACGCAGTCATGTGATCCATTCAACCAAAACAATGGCGGCCCGTGTTATAACGGTGCTGTTGTGCCTGATATTCACTTTGATAGCGTTGGTATAATTGGTGTCTGGCGACAGAACACGAGGACAATTGCGTTTCAGACTGTACATGCAATGGCGATTTTTCTCATGCGCAGTAAGGGGATTAAGTTTTCAGACGTTTCAGTGTGGACTTTGATAAACACTTAAGCGCATACTGTATATACAGAGGGTGCATAATGACAGCTTTTGTTACATGCATTGAACAGCCTATTTTAAACCCTTTGATAAAGAATATTTTAATGAGTCTGATATCTGAGCATGCATAGCGCCATATTACATTTAGGAAAAATGACTTTTGAATTATTAGACTTATTAAATGCGGTGCACGTGTTTGAAAAAAGTAAAATAAACCTGTTTTATCCAAATTAATGTCATTTTTGTATAACACCAAATTTACACCATATAGTGTTAAAATAGAGAACACTGTTATTATGAGTTAACAAATTACACTCTTGAGTAACTTAATCTTTAACAACCCATACCAGTGTAAAAATAAGTGTACCCTGGTGTTGAATAGTGTTAAATTTCAACTATGCAAAGAGACAAAATGAACCCAATTACAGTGTCAATGTGCCAACACTTAAAGTGTTAAAATAACTCTATTTTGAGTGAACCCCATGAGACACTTTCAAACATAGGCGGAAATCGCGGGGGGGTCAGGAGGGTCAGGACCCCCCCCTAAAATATCATAAAAATATGTGTATTGTAAATAATATAATGATATATTCTTAAAATAATTGTTTAAGAAATAAAATGATACAAATCCAAACGGGGTAACAACAAAAAAACCCTTGGTGTCCCCTCAAAAATTGCTCTTGAGAATTGTTATGTTTATTGTCACCCCCAACATTTTGATGAAATTTTCACCCCTGCTTTTTTTGCTGTGCTACATCAAGGTGAACATTTAAATTATATAAAATAGTGAATAGCCCCTATTTTCCATTCTATAGAAGAAAGTCATAAAGCTTAGGACATCTCCATCATATGGGTTTGGAACAACATGAGAGTGAGTAGATTAAAATTGGGTAAAAAATCCCTTAAAAAATATTTGCAATACATAATTCAAATTCGTCTTCATTAGCACAGTATAATTAAACTTTTGTTCTTCTAAGAAAGGCAAAGAAAATACAAACCTGACACACCACTCTAATTAACTGTCATGGAAGACTTCCTGAATCCATTTGGAATTTTGAATTAGTTCCATAGTTTGCCTTTAAACACTGACAATGACACAATTCCCCATTACCAAAATGAATCACCAGATTGTTTAACCCCTGACTCCTTGAGTTAACCACTTGTGTTGGCAGAGTTGAGGATGTCTGACTGCTCTAATGGAAGGTTTTAGTTCCTTTATATGATAAGAGTTCATGAGTAGAATGGATCATTAGTGTTGGAGGCGGCTCAAGTCACACATTTACTAGTGAGTGTGTAATTGGAGGAAGCTGCACCTGTTATTTATCATATTGTGCTGCATCATTTTATTGAAAACTATAACATGCAAAAAATGGATGTAAAATGTCATGTATTTTCTGGTAATATGGAAGTATACAGTATAATGCATTACACGTCTTTATAAATCACATGATGATCTGATGTGGATGATTCTCATTAAACCTGAAAAAATATGTAGCAAGTACTTAGGACTAATAAGATATTTGGCATTTGTGAGAAACTTTTAATGACAAGCACAGTTCCCCCAAAATTCTCATTACTGTATTGTAAATACAGTAGGTAGACAGACAGATAGAAAGACAGAGGGATGGATGGTTGGAGAGATAGACAGACAGACAGATAGACAGACGGATAAATAAACATTACAATATTTACCTACAAGTTGAAGTCAGATGTCTACATACACCTTAGCCAAATACATTTAAACATTTTCCACAAGTCCTGACATTTAATCGTAGAAAACATTGAATGTGAATGATTTATTTCAGCTTTTATATCTTTCACCACATTCCCAGTGGGTCAGAAGTTTACATACACTTTGTTAGTATTTGGTAGCATTGCCTTTAAATTGTTTAACTTGGGTCAAATATTCTGGGAAGCCTTCCACAAGCTTCTCACAATAATTTGCTGGATTTTTGGCCCATTCCTCCAGACAGAACTGGTGTAACTGGGTCAGGTTTGTTGGCCTCCTTGCTCGCACACGCTTTTTCAGTTCTGCCACAAGTGATGGTCACTCCAATACCTTGACTTTGTTGTCATTAAGCCATTTTGACACAATTTTGGAGGTATGCTTGGGGTCATTGTCCATTTGGAAGACCCAATTGTGACCGATATTTAATTCATGGCTGATGTCTTGAGATGTTGCTTCAATATATCCACATCATTTTCCTTCCTCATGACGACATCTATTTTGTGAATTGCACCAGTCCCTCCTGCAGCAAAGCACCCACACAACATAACATAGAAGATACTAGTATACTGACTGCACTCTGAAGCTGAAGAGGAATTGGACAGTCAACATCACAGGCAAAGCAAATGTGTTAAGAATGGAGAGGGTTTACCCATCATTATTAATGTGCCCTGTGGTTAACAGAGGATCTCTTCCATACTGATGGTCTATATAACCTGTGTGCAAGTGGCATGCAGATGTGTTAATACAAATTACACAAATTAGACTTCTTTAAAAAAGGAAAAACATAAAAAGAAAATGCAATAAGGTCAATGGCACAGAAAAGAAAAGCTTGCCTTCTAAATGGTTAATCAGAAGGACACTGGTTCAAACCCCACAGCCACCACCATTGTGTCCTTGAGTAAGGCACTTAACTCCAGGTTGCTCCAGGGGGGATTGTCCCTGATAAGTGCACTGTAAGTCGCTTTGGATAAAAGTGTCTGCCAAATGCATAAATGTAAATATAAAAGGGGGCATTTTATGAGTGTCTTACAGTTACAGGAAGGAAATCTAAGTTTATTGTGGTCCCTTTAAGATGATAAGCATTTTTGTTTTTTAGAATTGGAGAACAGTATAAGAGCATGCCACTGAATGCATGAACATGTGCCTAATGCTTTCATGGGTCTTTGTTCAACAGTCAGTGCAAGACAGAGGGATACAGGAATATTGAGTAATTAAAAAAGTGAAGCAGCAGTGATTCACCCTTTGCCATTCTGTATGCATGCATGGGTCAAAACTCATGCCATTCTTCAAATCAGCACTAAAAGCAAACAAAGTTCAGCCCAGATTAGATTGGCGACTGAAGTCATGCATTACAGTTAAATCCGGACAACTGATGCTTCAGACGTCCACATCTAATAAAATGCTTTCTTTAATTCTATGATGCAATAATGGCTTTGCCAAAGATGGTGGAGAGGCCCATGATGACTGAAGCCAGGGCAGATTTTACATGCTGAGTAGTGTCTGAGACAAGTTCCTTAACACAGGGAAGAATGTATTCCATGATGATCATCTCTTAGTTGTCCTCTGGTAAATTCTCACAGAATTAATTTACCTTGTTGGCAGCAGCTGCTCAAACCTCAGCCTCACAGTCTTTAAGAAGATGCTGGAAGGCCGGCACTAGGTCATTCTTTGTGATCTCTGGACCTACAACCTTCTGCAGATCTGAGAATTTGTCTGCAGCCCATGTAGCGAACCCTCCAGGACTTGTCTTCTGCTGCCTGGCATAGGGTGGGCATTACCAGAGTTTCCAGGTCCTCTTGGGGCAATAAAGTAGCAATGCTGACACCAGCCTTCACAGCCAGAAGATGAACAGAGTCCCGTTCATCAGATGCCAATGCAGTGAAAAGAGAAATTATGTTACTCTTAATATACTCCAGCTCCAATACTTTGGCAAGCTCTCCCAGCTTGGATGCAGCTGCAAGGCGCACCATGGGAGTGTCATCAGAACACGGGTGTGGAAGTGCTGGCGAATCTCAGCTTTCACTGTAATGGAAACTTGTGGGTAGCAAACACTGAAGAGTTATGTGATGTGAACCAATCACCACTGGTCAATCACTTCACCAGAGGTTCAAAGTGCACCTCCAGGTCCACTGGAGAGTGTTCATTGGAGATATTCCTCAAGGACTCCACTGCCTTGTCTCGCACCTTCGTCCTTCAACTGTTGCCAAACTCCTCAAAAGGGGAAGGAGACAGTGTTCATATTCACCTGCATAGTGAAGTTACCCAGTTGCTCAACAAGGGCAAGCAGAACTTCATCCTCATCATAGATGGTATCTGTGAGGAAGGGGAGAAGTTCAGTGCTTGTCCTTTCAACTCCCAAAGCTAAGGCAATGGTTGACAGTTTCTTAATGCTGTTCGACCGTAACTGAACATCTTCGTTCCTTAATTCATCAATTAATATGGCAATGTGATAAAGATAGTCATCGCTGTTAGCTGCTGCCATCTTGGATGCTAAAGGCTGTTTTCGGTCTTGGCTGATTTATTTAGATTTTCCCATGATGTCAAGCAAAGAGGCACCGGGTTTGAAGATAGGCCTTACAATACATCCACAGGCACACCTTCTATTAACTCCAATTAGCCAATTAGCCTATCAGAAGCTAGTGCTTTTGAAAAATTGCTTGTTTCATGCACAAAGTAGATGTCCTAAACGACTTGCCAAAACTATAGTTTGCTTATATAACATCTGTGGATTGGTTCAAAAATGCGTTTTAAAGACTTCAACCTAAGGGTCAATATATAATTGTGGGAGATTTTGAGTTTGAATAATTCTGGGAAAAAATATATTTATTTACAAAATATTATTATCTTCCCTGATAAATCATCCCTGAAATATTTTGTTTTTAGTCATTGCCAAGCTCAGGCATAATTGATTTCAGATATTTAGTTTTAAAAACAAGAAGTTTACTCATTATTTGGTCAACTATGTTACGGACAAAACCTATAAGTTTTAACTTTAAGTAAATGGCAGACATTTAAAAAAATCATTACTCTTGGAAGAATATGTGTCTATTTACCTACCTTTTCAATTAAAATACCCAATTAATTAAGAAAATACACATTTTGTTCAATTGAAACCCCAAATTTCAAGTACTGAAGTAACCGGTCTGTATATTTTGTTTCCAAACTGCTTGATTCATGATAATTTTCTTGATGAAATTATGCTGTGGTATATATTTGACAGCTACTCAGTTTCTAAATATTTACTTGGAGATTAGGGAACCATTGAAATACATATATATTTTTTAAAAAAACATAATGGTAACTTAATTGACAGCCCAGTATCATAGTTGACAAAAGTATCATAGTTGACTGGACATGACAAAGTAGGATGATGTATTTAACAAAAACAATCCTAAACTATATCAATTATTATATGTTAGCTAATCTTTTATTGCATTTAATCAAGACCTGTTGAATATTTCATGACATAAAGGAGAAATACAGACGCACATCAGTTTACAAGGATCAATCACAACTTTATTAACAAGCACATATATCATAAGCAAGAGATCCTAACATAGAAAACAACAACAACAAAAGTATCAAAAACAGCACTTACACAAAAATTCCACCATGTAAACATTTTGAAACTCTTGTTTGTGGAATGAAATACAGTAGTGCATTGTATTGAACAAAAAATAATAGTGCACTGCAATAAGTAACAATAACCAAATAGTGTTTTATTCTGTTGGTTAACAGAATAAGTGTGCTGCATTGGTTCAAAAATGTAATAGTGCAAACAGTTGTATCTCAAAAACATTCATATGTCAGAACCCAAGTAAAACATTGGCATACCCTCCAACTTCCAGGCACCCATGAAACCGGCGGAGACAGATCACACTCCCCATTTTCTAACCAAAGAACATGGCCAATTATGGTTTGTTTTTCAATGACTTTGTCAAGCTCAATCAAGTACATATATTTGTACTTTGAGTGTGTGTGTGTGTGTGCGTGTGTGTATATCAGAGGTGTATAGTCCAGGTGCCAGAAAGTAGAAATCCTGTCCAGCAGCTGTTCCAATCATCACTAAACCAGCTCCTCTACCAGGTAGATGAGCTCGTTAGTGAAAACACCTGTTCTAGATGTAGAGGCAGATCCAAAAACATGGCAGGATTTTTACTTTCTGGCACCTGGACTATACACGTCTGGTGTCTATATGTGTGTGTTTGACCGTGTGCTTGTGCCACGTGTTTGTTAGCGTGTGTGTTTGTTAGCGTGTCTGTGTGTGTGCGCATGTCCTTAGCCATGAAGATATGATTTGGCAATATCTTCCCACACATCTCTTTTTATTTCAACATGACGTGCTGTCACGTGCTGTGGGGCAGGAATCAACCTGAGCACATCCTCAAATGGATACCAGAGCGCATCCTCTCGCATTGGCCAGTAGTAACGATTGTGTCCCACTCTGTGCATGCACTTAACATGAACATGTGTCTCACTCACTTCAACAATGGTTCCCACTGTACTTCAAGTTCTGGTTGTTCTTGGTGCAATGCAGGAACAGCAGAGTTGACTTTGAAGTCGAAGGCCTGAACTTGGTAACACTGACATTGCAGAATCTGCCTTGTTGAACACAGGCAGCTCACATCACGGTTATGATAGTTTCCCTGGTGCTTGCGTGATGACCTGGTGAATCCGCATAGTGCATGGTACAGCGGGGAGTCGTTGTGGCATCTGCTGTATGGCCTTTTCCACTGTAGCCTCTTCAATGTAGAAGATCTTGACAGCTGTATTGGTGTTTACCAATGCATTGAAAAGATGTTTAGCAGTGGAAATGTATTCACCTTGGCTCACCAATCTGTCAGCTGTTCTCTTCAGAAGGCCTCCTACCCCATTGGGGGCACCCTTTCCGTGGCTGGCCTCAAAAAAGTTCCAAGTGCCCGCAGTGAAGCCCTGGTTGTACAATTCAGTTGTCAACATGTAAAAGTTGCCCTTCTGCCTGTATTGTGAGCAGGGACCATCACTGAAAATGTGGATAATTGACACTGTTGGGCATGTTTCCTTGAGATGGTTAAGTACTGGGGAGAGGTGTGCCCATATGGCAGGTGGACCCTTTTCTTTGCATGGCGAAATTGTTGTGAAGCACAAGTGGTCTTCCTCACCACCAATGTAGAGGACCCAAGTTTACTTTTATAATATTTATTGCAAAGTATTTTATAGTTACTGTACAATTAGAATATTAAATGAACTCCTGAAAACTATAAGAACATGTCATGAATGTCAACTATGTTACTCTTGGTCAACTAAGTTACCTTTGCAGAGTAACATAGGTGACTGGTAACCTAGTTGACATTTTTGCTGTTTTTAGGGATAAAATCAAAATAGTTGCCTAGCACCAGACACCACATGGCATTTTACGGAGAGGTTCTTCTGAATATTATATGTACAACTGAGTAAAATTGAAATTCAAAGTTATTTATGAATTCATTGTAGTAACATTGTTGACATATGATAAGTACACATTTGCCCCAAGCACTACTTTAGGTGAAATAACTGAAAATGTGGAGGGAGAACATACCTTGGAGTCATGCTAGTTTTCTCTTCAGGAGGAAATGACATCATGTGGAGCAGGTCATGTGATTTGGAAAACACACTCTTCCTTGAGGGGTGTATTTGCTATGGGTAACTTAGATGACAGCAACTTCTCGGACACATATTCAATTTGTCAATTTCTATTGAAAATGTGACATATTGCCCAAAAAGACACATTGTTCACAATTACCTCAACTTAATGTAAATAATATAATGAAAACTGTTTTTGAATAAGTTTTTAAAATGTTTTTTAGGTAATGAGATTGTGGTTGTAATTCATTTCGGACTGGTTATTTAGTTGACATTTTAGGGATATCTAGTAAATTTTTATAAATAAATGATTATTTCCATAATAAATAACTATGGAATTTGTAAAGACAAGATCATGAAGAACACTGAAGACTTTTAAAATTTTATTTTAATAAGCATGTTTGCGAGATAAATCTCATGGACATGAAAACTCCCTCAATTATATATTGACCCCTAAGTGTATTTAAACTTCTGACTTCAACTGTATATAAACACATGATCAATTCTCAATGTTATTTTGTATTGTATTAAATTGAAACTTTGTTTACAAATGTTTATGTGAGCATTATGTGAGCATATGAATACACTTATAATGCTTGGAGAACACCTTTTAAAATGCATTATATACACAGGCTTCAAGTAATGTGATACCATCATTCTCGATTTATAATAATTCTTGCTCTAAAACAAGAAATATTTTCTCAGGCTAAGGGACCCTTCCAATGATTTTAGTGTGAGACTGAATTTTTTATGCTGTAAAGCAACCTAAGAATGCCTGCGGGGCGCTGAGATCGAAAGTGCTTTATTGAAGTATGTTGAATGTAATATCACACTCCTTCCATCTTTGTGCTGTTCATGCAGTGTGAATGATAACAAGGTTCTCTCTCGGCATTGCACATTGAACAATTAGCTTATTATGCATAGTATTTGTTCACTCCAAAGGTTTATTTGTAATGAACACACATACACAGAAAAAGGCATGAAGTGTGTGCTTATGTATTGTGGTAATCCCCCATGACTTCTGAATTATAGATCACACTACTGTATGTAATGCTATATTCACACTATAGGCTAAGTTTTGGGCTGAAAGTTTAATATTTGTTTTTCATACAGCAATATAGTATTTACTTTGTTGTGTGCACTGCATCCATGGCCTGCATAGACAAGATATTTATATGATTTGGGGCAGGTTGGTGAAAATTCTGTTTGGTCAAAAAAGCTAATTTTTCTTATATGTGAATAGTGTAATTTGTTTGATGTTAAAGCTGATCTGTGTGTAATTATTTCAATGTTCAAATTTGTTTTCATATCCCAGCTTAATATGCAAAGTCAACTATAAATAAGTCATTCATTTTGCATTTCCATCACAATAGTTTTGCATTTCCTTTAATCCATACCTTGTGAAAATTAACCATTGTTTTACTACAGTAACCATATTTTAGCCATGATATTTGTGGTTAAACCATATAAATAATACAGGAAAACCGAAACTATGGTAATAAAAATCATATTCATTTTGCCAAAAAAGTTTTACTATAGTAACATCATGGTTAATTATAGTTAAACTATTATCTTGGTTCTCAACACAAAAAATGGTTACATGGTTACTTCAGGTTTACTTTAGTAAAAACCATGCTTTATTATTGTAAGGGCATGTTCTTTGGTGGAAACCATGTTTTTTAAAACCATATCTGTACCACAATTGAACCTTGGAGTTACTATGGTAAAACTGAAGTTATTTAAATTATTATTATTATTATTATTATTGCAGAATTATATTTCATTATCATTATCATAGTTTTGGTTGTCTTGTGTAGATATGGTTTTACTATGAATGTCATGGTTTAAATCTGATTACTGTAGTAAATCCATGGTAAATATTGTGGTTACTATAGTTTTACTACAAATACCATTCAACTATGGTTCAATTTCATAAGAGAAGTATAAAGCAATTGTTGTGCAGTGGTGGCTCAGTGGTTGAGGCTCAGGGTTACTGACCAGAAGGTCGGGGGTTCAAGCCCCAGCACCACCAAGATGACACTGTTGTGTCCTTGAGCAAGGCAGGTTGCTCCGGGGGGATTGTCCCTGTAATAAGTGCACTGTAAGTCACTTTGGATAAAAGTAAATGTAATGTAAATGTAAATTGTTAGAGAATGCAACATTTATTCTGAGGGAACCAAAGGCCTGAGTTTGGGGCGGAACCTTCATTTTTGCAGTTTCAACTAAGCTCATGGCACAGAAATGTTACATTTGAAACAAATCTCCTTTTTATTCCAACAATGCAATTTGTTGTATTTTTTAATTCTATTTGTTTTTTATTGAGAAACGGCTGGCGCTCATTTGGACAAATTCTCCATAAAGCACAATACCCAGAGGGGTGACTCAACACCCAGTGCAAACACGACACAAACCACCCACCATAATTCAGTTGCCAATGAATGAATGTTGTTGAAATGGAATACATCAGGTTGCTTCTTATGCTGAATAAATCAGATATGGATAGTGAAGCATTTTATCATTCATACTGCATAGGGAGGGAAGGGCATTTAATTCCCTGATGTCCAGGCCTGGTGTGTTAGGCATTGGTTTCATGCTGTGTGGCTTTAGAAATGTGAGTCCCTGCTGATGGGGTCCACACGTAATTCATTTAATTTTCCCTGATGCCATTCATCTGGTTCTACAGACATTTGTATGTTTACTCAAACATTAGAGGAACTGATTTATGCAAGCACTGAAATAGAAACGCTGTAATCTCGGTCTGTTCGTGTGGAAAGGTTGTTTGGTGTGTTAGTAAAGAGAATATTTCGTTATTTTATCACTAAAACTCTTCAATCAAATAGCTAACACAGTCCTTATTTATTAAACAGCTGAATTCTCAAACAAAAAGTTTAAAAAGTACACAAGTAGGGCATGTAATAATAATGATAATACGTATCCATGTACAACCATTGATCTGGAAGTGCATTAAAAAATGTTTTCTGGGGAATGTACAGCAATATATTTAATAATGGTTATCGTGTACAGTTCCGTTTTCTTTTGGTCTTTTATATATTTTCATCTCTTTAATGTCAGCACATAACTCCATAAAACACAAACACAAAGACATACTGCAGGCATGTAAGACTTCTCCCCAAAAGTTTGTATTAAACATCAACCTGACCTGACTAGTTCTCTCAATTAACCAAGAACGTATTTCACAGTTTCCATCACTCTAGTTGAACCAAAAATGAAACTTCTGTCATCATTAACTCATCCTCATCATGTCTTTTTATTTTTTTCAAACTCGTATGTACATTCTATCCTCCATGGAACACTAAAGGAGGTAAAGTTTTTTTAAAGTCTTCTTTTTCGGTCGAGGAAAACAACATTCAATTGTGGATTAGAGACATAAACGAAGCAAAATCTATGCATTTTCGAACAAAAATGTACTAGTGTGCACATGGCCTTAGGCTAACATTCTGCCGATTGTCCCTCACATCTCTGTTTGTGTTCCACAGAGGAAAGAAAGTCATAGGGATTTGGTATAACATAAGAGTGAGAAAATGACATTTGTGGGTGATCTATGCCTTAAAGAATGGCAAATATCTGACGTTTGGTCTCAAACATAATTTGCACCAATGCCATTTTGCTACTGTAAGAAATAAAATAAAAACACTTTATCCATGACAAGGTTTGTCATTGTCAATGGCAGCTAAGATAGTTGGTAAAAACTAATTATAAAACACTGGATGTTTTCCTGTGAACAATTCAGCTCATTCTTAGCTGATATGAATGTCTTTTACCTTATTACGTTACAGGAAGGAGCACCATAACGCTTAAACTTTATCATTTTTATCAAATTCCATATAGCAGTTCATCAGGTATTAGTTTATGTGTATAAGGTCAAATGTTCCTTGTTGGTTCCAAGTCTGATAAATGTAAGCCTTGGTGAATCAGTCCACTTCGGTGTCTTGGTCATGTATCCATAATCACTCGCCCTGGAATGGGTTCGTGTGGGAGGCTTGTAGCGTTAGGTAAAGCTTGTCCATGTCCCACAGAGTTCTGCTGGTCTTCCATGGAAATGCCCGTTGCGTTCTCCCGAGCCAGGAATTCCCTTGACTGCTTCCGATAGTCGAGGAAGGTACACACCTTGGTTGCAATCGCCACCACATTCTTGCCAACGAAGATGGTGGAAACCCGGCTGTCCTGAAATAGCACCATGTTGATGCCACGTATAAGGATAGTCACAACATTGATTGTGACCAGACTGAGAATAGGATAGATCATCATCTTCTGGGGGGACACTTGATCGCCCTGTACACTGATCTCACTCAAGGACACACAAGGAAGGATCAGCAACAAAATGTAGCAGTAGAAGAACATTAAACCTTCTGCCCAAATAGGCAAGCCTGTCCACTGGGGCTCCCAAAGGTTCGCTTGCATGTCCAGGAGGTCGAGCAAATCTAAAGCCACCCAGAAGAGCCTACCCCTCATGTCCTCCTTCCTCCTAAATGTACGGATGTATTCCATGCTGTCCAGGGCCACCAGAACCAGGTAAAGACCTGGTACACAGATGGACAACAACAGAGTTAAAGCCTTCCGGGCAACTGTTTCCAAACTTTTGCGGTCTGCCTTACAGTTCTGGAAGACAAAGTAAAGCTTGATCTCTAGCACAAAGATATAGAGGAACCAAAGGATCATGGCGTAGCCACGTCGGGCTGTCCGCACCTCCGTTCCCACCCAAACTGCCACATAGCGGAGAACTATGAGAAAGCAGATGTCCCCTACCAGGACAATGATGCAGACACCAATTTTACGTGGACCCTGGTTCTGCTCCACCAGGTAGGCATCCATGAAGGCCATACTTGTCATAATGACAAAGGTGGTAAGACACACATGCCGTTTGTCCGGTGATGGCAACACCATGCTGAGGGCCACCACGGCATGTACTTACTCAAAGCAATCTTGTCTTCTACAATGCAATTTGGGTACAAACGTTTCCAGAAGTTGCTTTGGGGGCCACAAGGTGCTAGGCTGGTTGGATTCTCTTTCTCGTGGTCATCACAGTTTTTTTCTCTTTGTGAGGAATCAAGAGGGTGCTTCTGCGGATCTTGTCGTTGAGCATAAACCCAAACTTGAAGCAAAGCCAAAAACTGAGCTTTATTACTTAAGTCAAAGGTTCCACCACAAAGGCAATTTTGTTAGGTTGATTCACAGCTTTGCAAGGATCATATTGATTTTGATTCTGAAGAAGCAGCGTTTAAATTATACAAAGTTAAAAAAGGGGACAGAGCTGGATTACTTTGCAATGGAAATGCATCTCATAAAGACGGAAGAAACCTGGTTTCACACCCTTAGTCTTGGCAGATGATTCTTATCTGACCAACTAAATGGAAGAGAAACCTGCTCATTAATCAGTGTAGTAGTATTGATCCTGTTGGTCTGCATGCCTGCCTGACCTCAGCATTCTCAAATGAGATGCCATAATTTTCCCCTTTCTTGGTCATGAGAATGGAAAGGTGATGCGAGGATGCATGTGCTTTTCCGGAAGCTTAGCATGCATTTGCTGGATTGTGTGTCGAGAGATTTTCAGGCTAAGTACATTGTGCTGTTTCGTAAGCAAGATTTGGTAAGATTAAGTCTTTTTTTCTTGCAAGAGAAAGGGAACCATGAAGTGCTGTGGAGAGAATTGCAAAACATCAGGATGATTTGTGTGTTTTCAGAGTGCACGCAGGAAACAAATGTTCAGATGGTAGGTACCAAGCAATTACTGAGCACTCTCTCAACATTTGCTTGTGTGAATACAGAGGGTGCCAAAAAGGAATGGCTGAGGAATGAACAGTGTTTCGGAGGAAATCTGGAGGGCTGATGGCCTCAAGCCATAGATCACTGGGAAAAAAAGGTCACTGGCTCCAGAGGCCCCACATCTGTCCTTGGCTCCCCCAACAGTAAGCTCTTTTACTGGGATTCTGTTTCATCCTCACCCTCTCTTCTGGCACCACCTGGAAAGAGAGAGGGAAGAACAGGACCTGTCAGCACAAAGTGGATAATAAATCACTGATCACGGCTAGGAGCCAACAGTGCATCCGGCCTTACCATTGTGTCAGCATCATTTAAAGACATGCGATAACATAATTGAAGTAATAAAGTGTTATATTGCCACATATTCATTTTCACTTCATTTTAATACAAGGACTTTTCACATGACTGTACAGTACAATGCAGTGTAATAATCCTTGACAATATTCTGCCATTGATTTTTTAGCTTAACTTTCAGGATGGCTGAAACGAAGAACTCTAGACATAAAAGTTTGTAGAATAAATATAGTCTTTAATTCTTGCAGGTACAGACTTTATCATTTGGAGTCATATATTTAATCTTCAATATTGTCATGTTTTCAACTAATCTCATCTCATGGGAAAAAGTCATTGATCAGAAACTGGTCTTTCATATCTCAGAGGACATAATTGAGTTCTCAGGTATGTTTTGCTTAAAATAATTGCTCCTCCAAAGATGAAAATCATGTCATGTTGTTTTAAAATAATTTCTTCCAGTAGCCCCAGTCACTCTCATTGCATCTTTTAGCCATACGATAAAAGTGAAAGATGACTGATACTGTCATTCTGCCATATCCTTTTGTGCTCCAAAGAAAAAGGAAAGTCACACAGATTTGAAATAAAATTGTATGTTTTTGGGTGAACTGGCCCTTTAAGTATCAACTTTGTTTCAAGGGTTTCTCTAAGCTCATTTGATCTGGAATTTGTTGAGAAATGTTTGAGTTAATATTAATAACTCTGACTTTTGATGGCTGACTTTGGTGTGTTTGCGAATCTGAGAACAGTTTAAGATATTGAGATCTTTTATGAAACTTTAGAGGAGACACGTGTGAGATTACTGGGGTCGTTTTCTCAGGAGAAAGATCTGAGAAGCAGGAAACTTGAGCAAAAGTGTACATATGAGCTCTTTTTAACTTCAATGCTGTTTAGGAGAAAAAAATCGATATAGTAAAGAGATCTCATTTGTGGCGGCTGTGGCTCAGTTGGTAGAGCGGGTTGGCCACTAATCGCAGGATTGGTGGTTTGAATCCTTGTCCACACAACTCCATGTGCCGAAGCGTCCTTGGGCAAGACACTGAACCCCAAGTTGCTCCCAATGGCAGGCTAGCGCCTTGGATGGCAGCTCTGTTGCCATGTGTGTATGAATGGGTGAATGTGTTGCAGTGTAAAGCGCTTTGAATGCTGTTAAGGTTAAAAAGGTGCTATATAAGTGCAGACCATTTGACTTTACTATGAGTTTTCTCACGGTAACATACTCTTCATCGGGTAATTTAACATGACATAACATGAACAAACTAAGACATAAATATTCTTAATGTGATAATGTTGCATACATGGTTAAGGCCACCATCTGTGTTTGATGAATTCATGCAGGTCAGTAAACCTTCACCATTAATAATCCTGGCCGAGAGACTGTGAAACAGTGTTTGGAGATCATATATAGACTGACCTGTTTAATATTCACACACTGAGCTGCTGGTCTTTGTCTGATTGCCAAGGTCACGTGAGTGCTAATCAACACACTGGCCTGACATTTTCCAAGAATTAAAACACAAATAATGGAAACTCGGCACAGCAAGCAGTTAGCCAGACACAATCTTGTCTGCTTGTCTTATACGAGATTAAAATATCAGTGAGGCTGGAAATAATTTCAATGTATTGAGTTAAGGATCAAGTCAAGTCAACTCCAACATAATCTAATTAGAATTTGGTGGCATAGACAGATACCAAGGTAGAACTGGGTTAATTTTAAATAATTGTAATAGTCTTTAGGATGATGCATTGGCGATCTCCTTAGGTTTCTACTTCGTGCATTTGCAGATGCGTCAAGTCACTAAAATTCAGACCCTAGCCACAATTTTGCCATATGAACAAGGTACACAAAGGCTTTGGTTTACTAAGATATGACTAATAGATTGCTTGTGCAATCTAACAGATTGTGTGCGTGATGAGTGGGCATATGGTGGGTTTTCAACCTTGTCTCATAGAATCACGTCACTATAGCAACCACTTTTCAAAATTATTTTTACGTGGCTTGTTAAAGTATTATGGTAGTAAAATAGTACATTATCAGTTTATAATTGTTCCACAAAGCTCCTTAAACAGTCCTATCAAGATTTGTATATAGTGCAACACTTGTAAGGCCATATTAACATTAGAATTACATAACCAACTACATTTACAAGCTTGCTCGAGTACGATAAAATTGCATGATAGCTATGGACTTATATTTGTGCCACAATCATGCGCACGCAAGATGATATTTTGAGAAAATTGTGATTGGCTGGTTTGGTTATCAATCATGCTGCTAATCAAATCAGGAGCAAGAGAAGAATGGAAAAGTTAGACTGTGCTACTTTTAAGAAATCTATTTGCTATGTGAAATATTTTAATGCTCCTTCTTAATGGAGACAAGATCGTATTCATATTGAGCCCTGATGTTCTCAGATGGGAAGTGCAGAATTCACAGATGAAACCTCATTTCTTTACAGTGCTTGAATTAAAACAATAAATTATGAACTGTATCCTCTGTAAAGGCCTTAACGAAAAGGCATGCAATATTCATGACGATTTGTAATTCATAAATGCACTTTGTCGGCTTCCTATTTCATGTGCAGTGAAATGATCTTGTGATTAGTTGCAAAATCTGATTTGAGAAATCCTTGATCTTCTGTTGCCAATAGAGAGTAGAGACAGTATTTCCCTATAATGATCACATACTAGCAATTAGTGTGTTTCAAATACATTCCAGTTTAAGTTTATAAAATCTTAAAGGCCCTATACTTTCATCTGCTGTCATACATTTTTAATGTATCATGCAAAATTAAGACCTCATATTAAGGAGTCATTTAGCAGACTGCTTCCAGTACACTTATTAAAGAGACCGTTCTGCCAAGAGAGGAAGGCAACTTTTTTGCGACATCTTCTTTGGACGTCTTTGGATAATTTGCTCACTAGCAATGATGTGGTAAAGTTACCAATACCAACGACTTCCGAAATGGTAAGAGAAATGTCTTAAGTCGAACTGCCTGGCTTCACACAATTTCGGGGTGTACAGGTTTTTATCAGTCCATTAGTAAACAAAATTGCATTTTACATGTTCCCAGTCTGCTACGATGTGGAACAACTAAGTGGACTTGACTTGTAGAAAGAACAATGACACAACGTCACACCAACAACAGCTACAGATAATCAATACACGACAAGAGACAATGGCAAACACGAGGCTTAAATACACTGACAAGGAAATGCATGACACAGACAACCAATGCCAAGACAATAAACCAATGAGAACAAGACACATGTACATGAATCTAAACATGAAACAAGAACATATAAACATCCTTTTTCACTATAAATCTTGACAGCGGTCTCCTTGACGGACGATTTCAAGCTCGATTGCACTTCCTATAGCGCCATCTAGTACTCCACGCATGCATCAAGCACTAGGAAGTGTACATGAGATTGATATCATGATTGTGCCTAGAGACAATGGCAAGGGGTACAGTGAAAAAGGAGTTACATTTTGGTCTGTTCTCACCCAAAACCAATTGCATCGCTTCAGAAGACATGGATTAAACCACTGGAGTGTTGTGGATTACTTTTATGATGCCTTTATGTCATATTTAGACTTTCAGATTTCTGGTCACCATTCACTTGCATTGTATGGACCTACAGACCGGAGATATTCTTCTAAAAATCTTAATTTGTGTTCTGCTGAAGAAAGAAAGTCACACACATCTGGGATGTCTTGAGGGTGAATTAATGACAAGAGAATTTTCATTTTTGGGTGAACTACCACTTTAAATGTCAGTCAAATGGTCACTTCCTGTCTAAGTGGGTGGTTCTTGGTTGGAATTAACTTTGTTTTGATGGCATGATGCCACCTCTGTTGGCATCACAGATGTACCCCGACATCACTTTATAATTGCTCGTACTGTAAACATTTCTCTGACAAGTTTTCTCGCTCGCTTCACACAGAAAAAAACAATACAAACATGACATTGTAGATGTTTACACTCTCAGTAAACACGGCAATCCATTAACATAAGTAAACAATAATCCATCGCCTGTGATGATAAATATGAACATCAAGCAGTATCAAACAGAACCTCAAAACGTTCTTAAAAGGTCAACATTCATAAAGATCAACTCTTTGTTTTTTTGTCACCTACGCAAAAAAAAATATCTGCTTAAACCGGGTAAGACCAGCAAACCACCCAAGGCTAGTTTTAGCTGTTTTTCATGAAGAAATGGCTTTAACCAGTCTAAGATGTGTTGCTGGTCTTAGCTTATATAAGATTATGTAGATGGTTGCCCCTGCTGAAAACAACATCCCAAACCAGCCAAAAGTGGTTTACTGGTTTAAGATGGTTTAGCTAGATGTCCCTGCTAAAATAAATAAATAAAATATAAAACAGACTAAACCAGCCTTCAGTGGTTTGCTGGTTTAAGATCATTAAGATGGATGTCCCTGATGAAAAAAAAAAGGCTTAAACCAGCCGAAGGTTGTTTGCTGGTCTTAGCTAGTTAAGATGGTTTAGCTGGATGTCCCTCGTTGAAAAACAAAACAAAACAAAAAAACAGGGGGTTTGCTGGTCTTAGCTGGGTTAAGATGTGTTAGATTTATGTTTCTGATGAATAGACAGTTTAAACCAGTCTAAGGTTTGTTTAATATCTTGGATTAAGATAATTATAGATTGATGTCTATGCTATAAAAAACCCCCACAGATTTAACCAGTCAAAATCGTTTGCTGGTTTAAGATGGTTTAGCTGGGTGTTTCTGATGATAAACAACAAACACCTTAAACCAGCTTAAGGTGCTTTGGTGGGCTTGTATCTGGATGTCCCTGCAAAAAATAAAAAGCAAACAAAAAACCTCTTAAGCCATTTTAGACCAAACTAAGGCAATTTTCTGGTTTAAGATGGTCTAAATGTCTCCCTGCGTGGAAGACCCGGGTTCACATCCCTCAGTAAAACCAGAAAGTAATCGTGTTTGCATAGACAGTGACGAAAGCTATTCGGAGGTTGCATTTCTTCCTCTAAAATGACATTTTTACTCCACTGATGGTTAGGTTTAGGGTTTGGGTTTGGGTGGTTCAGTTTATAAAACATGCATTTCTCTTCACCATATTACATCATGGACAGCTCAATACAACTTACTTTTGGCACCCCTCCTTGGACATTTCACCCGGAAATTAGAGCTCACGCAAGCCAATACGCCCAACGACACTTACCACTTTTGGCCACTGGGGGAAGAGTTTTGCATTTCAGTAAACAGACTGATTATAACTGAAGATAAGTCAACCTACTCTTTCTGATTTCACTGTGAGATCTGGTCTGATTTATCTGTTTTTTCACAAGAGGTTTAAGCCATGCATTTAGCACTAGCACTAGCTGGTCTGTTTCCTCTCAGATAAAGACATAACTTTGCACAAGTCTGGCTCTGGGTGGCATTTTCTGCCAGCTGTTTACCTGAGGGCCATTATTTTATTCCCTCAGCAAAAAGTAATTGAAATGTATATTAATTCAGTGACATTAGCAAGGTCATTATAATGCCAGCACACTAGGGCGCTCTCATTTAGTCCTGTATAATTATTCATGGTTTATTCTTATTAAGTCATTTTAAAGACACTAGACACATCTGGCAATGAAATTAAATCACAAAAAAACGCCATTACTCCTGCATGGCCATACTGAAGCTTTAGATGTTATTATGAATCGTGTGAAATCACTTTTTATTAACAATAACCGAAAGCAAGGGAGATAATTTGCTCAGACTAGCCAAGGGTTGTCATGAGTCATGAATACCTTATTAATGGGCCTTTGCAAGGCGAGCAGCAGTATCACTATTGCTTATACTTTGGGTCAGAGATTTGAACAAACCCCTAAGTTTTAAACTTTGGTGCATAACTCGTCCTTCACCGTTTACATGATGAATAAGAATGAAACAGTTTGCATTTTTAATGATGTTCTGGGCCTGGTTAAACAAAAAAACCTTTATTCTCACAGAAAGCACATATATTATGTGATGATTTCACTTCTTAAGAATATCTTTCTCTCTTTGAGCAAGTCAATTTGTTCTCAACAGCATTTCTGTAAAATGTCAATCCAAATGCGTTCTTCATGAACAAAGCAGGATGAAAGGCATCAAAGCTTGCATGAATAATTTGTCCTCAAAGTAAAGCGAATAACACAGATTCCTCCCTCCTGCCACTCAAAAGTGACAAGTAATCTGAACGTGTCTGATGTTTCAGAGTTACAGGCGGAAAAACATAAAACAATTCACAAACATCATGTAATAGATTAGCAATTAATTTCTTAACATCCAAATGTTCTGTTAGTCTTTAAGCCTTATGACGATAATTATTCAAGTTGTTTTTGTTGAACAGCGTCTCCACGGGACATTACGTCCTTTTTAGGCTAAAAACATATTCTACTCAAGTACACAAATATCCTGTTGTACAAACATACGCATTACTGTTGTGATAACCCAAGGGGGCGATAGAAACACTGGACGTGTTGTTATTCAGGTAGCGAGATTTAAACAAAGATGGTTAAACATTGACAGATTAACAAACCATGACAGTAGTTGAACTGAAAAAGAAAACTGACTGTAGAAAAAACGACAGCACACAAGCTTATGAAGCTAGAAGTACGTGCTAATGTGTGTTTGTGTAGAGTATATTTTGGGCCTCACTCAAACTAACTGAAAATGTCACCAGTTTCAGTAGATGACACTAGTTTTATTATACTCTTAATAAAAATGCAACTCTACTACACATTACAGGTATTTCTTTATAAATTTATAATGTATTGATAAAACCGTAATATATATTTATATATATTATACATATATACATCAGCACTGCTGTGGTTCGGCCGCATGCAGGAGTGCCGTAGGTTATCGAATATGGAGAGATGGTGGTGTAGTGGACTAAAGCACATAACTGGTAAAAGAAGGTCGCTGGTTCGATCCCCACAGCCACCACCATTGTGTCCTTGAGCAAGACACTTAACTCCAGGTTGCTCCGGGGGGGATTGTCCCTGTAATAACGGCTCTGTAAGTCCCTTTGGATAAAAACGTCTGCCAAATGCATAAATATAAATGTAAATGTAATCACAGCAGTGCTGATGTAGGGCCATATAGCACGATTGCGAGTGCGATATTGCTTATATACAACAGTTCAATGAACAAGTCAATTAAAAAAAAATTCTTACATGACCGATCAGAATCAAAATTTGTTGGTTCAAAACAAATGATGCTTCCAAGCCTTCGTTAGTAATACAAAAATGTCAGTTCAGAAATAGTATAACAGCTTGTGCTGTTTCGAACAAGCTATTAGATAAACAAGGATCTGTGTGTGTGTGTGTGTGTGTGTGTGTGTGTGTGTTTTTGTGGGAGAGAGCGAGAGAGAGAGATGGCGTGTGTGCGGGCACCTGTTGCCACTCCCAAGCAGAGATGCTGTCAGCTTTCTGAAGATCAGCTTTCTCAGTGGTAAATTAGCCATCCATGCAAGGATATTCCTCGGTGTCCGTTGCGCAAGAGTCATTCCCTCTAGAAACCACAATGTCCCCCACCATTTTAAACAGTATGTATTCAATGTGGAAACTCCGGTAAGAGGTAAGTACCTTGAGTTCTGTAATAAATCAGTCTGCTGTGATGAGCCTTAATGCTGAAGTTGTTCATTTAAAGCCGTTTAATGCTATTTCCTAGCTTTAGTAGTGTAGTAGTAATACGAGCGATCATGGAGCGCAGTTCTATGTAACAGATTCACGTCACCAACTGCCTCATATTACACACAAAAATGATCTTTTGCCATCACCTGCTGGCTAACATATGTAATGTAAAAAAAAAAAAAGATTTAAAAAGAGACACATAGCATACAGTAGCTCTTAACACATATGCACTGCTCTTACACTTTAATTTAGGACGACGAACACAAGCGGAGTGATAGACACAGTGAAGCGTCCAAGTGCTGATGGTGTCAGAACATCAGTGCTCATGGGACGTCTCTCGTCCAATCAGATTCAAGGACTGGAACTAGCTGTTGTGTATATATATATATATATAAGAAAACAACTACATATTATTCAATAAAGCTAAATATTAACTTTTGGATTTCCAGCCTGTAAATTATGTGGTAAAATAAAAACTGTGGTGATTTTTTAGCAAAATGACAAAGTGGTTAATTACACATATCACGGCAGTTCTGAGGTGGAATGTCCACTGTGTGGCGCTAGAAGAGGGTGAAATGTTCTCCCAAACAAATGCTTTCTCAAGTTTTAAATCAACAAAACCAACCGACCTCCCTATCCTAAATGTTAAACCTAAACCTAACTGTCATAGAAAGCAAACGTGAGACGAAAAGCGTAATCGCTGAAGCAACCACGTCGTTTTGTGCTGCTACTACGACACTTACGGCTCAGCACTCTACAGCGCAATTTCATCGTGGCCAAATAAGCTTGCAAATGTAGTTGGTTATGTAATGCAAACGTTAAAATGTATCGCCTTACAAATTATGCGCTATAGTAGAAGAGTTTAGATGTTATAAGAGAGCATTGTGTGAGGAACAGGCCAAATATTAAGTGTTTGTGAACTGATAATATGCCATTTTACTCATGATGTGTGTGAAAGCAAATTAAATACATTTTTGTTTTAGCGCCTCTACTGTTCATTTCACCAGGAAACTGCCGTAATATAAACAGTGATACAGTCACATGATTCAGTGAGGTTGTGGATTTCACAGTGTAGTGAGCACATTGATTTGTACTGCACACAGTATTGTTTATTTTTGAATGATGACTCCTGTTCACCCTAAGAACAAAAAATGCTCTTATTGAGCGCTTATCCCGAGTATTTAATCTTACAATGTCGATAGCCTCTCTTTATTCTGTTTTGCTGTGCCGAGCCATATTATGATATCTTTTTATCTTTGCCTCATCTAAAGAACACTGAGGTCATGTTGTGCAGACCTGAATTCTCTGGGCTGCATTACCAAACAGGCAATGCAAATGATTGATGATAAATAAATAATCAACTGTTCTGTTGTGCTGAGTAAAAGAAAAGGCCTGCCAAATCCACACAACAATAACAACAAAAACAAAACTAGAAAAAGAAAGTTTGCCTTTGATGGTGACCTAACAAAGCTTGACAGAGTTTTAAAAAGTTTAAAAAGCCTTGAGGTTTGGAAGATAGACATACAGACAGACAGATAGACAGACAGACAGACAGATAGATAGATAGAGAGATAGATAGACAGATAGATAGATAGACTGATAGATAGACAGACAGACAGACAGACAGATAGATAGACAGACAGACAGATAGATAGTCAGATAGACAGATAGATAGTCAGATAGACAGATAGATAGACAGACAGACAGACAGATAGATAGATAGAGAGATAGATAGACAGATAGATAGATAGACTGATAGATAGACAGACAGACAGACAGACAGATAGATAGACAGACAGACAGATAGATAGTCAGATAGACAGATAGATAGTCAGATAGACTGATAGATAGACAGACAGACAGACAGACAGATAGATAGATAGATAGATAGTCAGATAGATAGATAGACTGATAGATAGACAGACAGACAGACAGACAGATAGATAGACAGACAGACAGATAGATAGTCAGATAGACAGATAGATAGACAGACAGATAGACATATAGAGAGATAGATAGACAGACAGATAGATAGATAGACTGATAGATAGACAGACAGACAGATAGATAGAGACAGACAGATAGATAGATAGATAGATAGATAGACAGACAGACAGATAGATAGACAGATAGATAGATAGACAAACAGACAGACAGACAGACAGATAGATAGATAGATCGATCGATCTACCCCTTTGCGCTTAGACTTTAAAGGATTTCTCCATCAATTAGGTGAATAAAGAGATAAAAGTCTCTACTTGGTATTCACTAAACACATCCAGCACAGATAATCACAGTTGCGTCCTCCTCTTCCTGCAGAGCTTCAATTAATGCATGGAATTGTGCATTATAGCAATCATTCCACCAGCAGCACTCCCAGATTAACTAAACCAACCAAGGTGAAGACAATGTCAATCCATTCCAGATAGGACTTTCAGACCTGGGGGCCATATATATATACATTCTATATGCAGTCATATATAGAGTTAAGCACTTCAGTCAGAAGTAGCTAAACTTCACCCATGTCACCATACATAATAACTTAAAAGCTGCATGGAAAAATATTCAACAACCTGCTTGTAAATAAGCTTAAGCACACAGTGAATCAATGAAAGGGTATACAACCATACAGAATATGTGTCAAACTACGGAAAGCCGAAAGGGACAAAACAGTGGGGGGGTTTTTATTGCGTTTTGAAGTATATATGTTAAAAGCATGCAATTTCTGATCTTCGAGCAAACCTGAGACAAAAGTCAGTGAGATTTTTTTAGTTCACTATATAAATGACACATCATAGATGTATTCAGGTTTTTATTAAAAGTGATTTTTTTCTGATATTTCATCAAAGAAGTCTGGGCTAAGCCCCAAATGTCCACTGATCCTAGTACTGACCCTGGTTAAAATACTCACTTTTTCAAAAGTATAGCCACAAGACATATACAATATGTCGGGGTGGCTGTGGCTCAGTTGGTAGAGCGGGTTGGCCACTAATCGCAGGGTTGGTGGTTTGATTCCTGACCCACATGACTCCACATGCCGAAGTGTCATTGGGCAAGACACTGAACCCCAAGTTGCTCCCAATGGCAGGCTAGCACCTTGCATAGCAGCTCTGCCACCATTGGTGTGTGAATGGGTGAATGGGACACAGTGTAAAGTGCTTTAGTAACCTCTAAGATTAATAAAAAGGCACTATATAAGTGTGGACCATTAGCAATATGCATCACTTACTAACCTTTTCTGTGCAAAGTTACAGCCAATTTTACAACTTCATTGCCATGACGATGGAATGTCAACAAACCCTAAAATGACTGTAAAAATGGACGGTCAGTACGGCATTATCCATTAACATATTGGGATTAAAAAAGGTACGTTTTGGCGTAAAAATGTGTCCACTGTCTCCCAACTCTGGATCATGTGCACACACTCTTTTACTGTTTTGAGAAATGGAAATATAGATATAATCCATGATAAGCTTCATTTAAGGTAAATTCAGAGAGGAAACGTGTGAAACATAAATCTTCTGCTAACTGGGATATAGAAAGTGAACTTTGAGCAAGATCTGGCCTACTTGCAGTGTCAAATATCTATTGAATTTTATGTTTATACACAAACACAAGATTTTAGGATGAAACCTGTGCAAAGTTTTATTTTTCATTCCCTTAGAAATAATGGGAAACTTTCATATATCTTTGACGCACTTTTTCTCTCCAGACGTCACAAGTGCTTTTGCTAACTGAATAAGATCAAAGTTTAATGTTTCATTGGATTGAGGTTCACGCTGCGTTGATGACAGTGATAGCTCCCAGCAGCACACCGCAGCATCACAAATCACTGCTTTGAACATTTATTAACACCAAATGAGCAACAGTTTCATAAGTCTATCCAAAAATAATTAAATACAAATCATGAATGCAATGCTCCTTGTATCTGTGCTTGTTTTCAAGGTCATACACGGCAAGAAAATAATTTTCTTACTCAGTATTTTTGTCTTGCTTTCTAGTAGAAATACCTAAACTCTTAAAACAAGAGTACTTGAGACTTGAGAAGCCAAATTGGTTAAGATAATAAGCCTTGTTTTTAAAGAATATGGGCTATAT
This sequence comes from Xyrauchen texanus, assembly GCF_025860055.1. NCBI lineage: Eukaryota > Metazoa > Chordata > Actinopteri > Cypriniformes > Catostomidae > Xyrauchen > Xyrauchen texanus. The sequence goes on from NC_068305.1 coordinate 39,333,464, forward strand.
TTTTGTGCCAGTATAAGGGGAGCCAGCTGGTACATGATAGCCATGCGGTATGTGTAAATCTCACTCCCCTGGCCTCAAGAGGTGCACTAGAGACTGTAGCATTTTGCCTCCTCGTTAGTACGTCTGCCTACCTACCACGACGGCGGTTCGAATCCTGCTTGGAGCACACCAGTGCAAAGCACAAGATTAAGATTCAACTTTATTGTCATTGTCATTGTGCAGAGTACAGGTCTGTGAAAACAACTGCATTTCATTGGCTCTGTGGCCAATGAAATGCAGTTGTTTTCACATATCCCAACTAAGCTGGGGTCAGAGCGCAGGGTCAGCCATGAAACGGCGCCCCTGGAGCAGATAGGGTCAAGGGCCTTGCTCAAGGGGCCAACAGTGGTATCTTGGTGGTGCTGGGGCTTGAACCCTCGACCTTTCGGTCAGTAACCCAGAGCCTTAACCGCTGATGCCCTGATGGCCCTGAGGGCATGGGTGGAAGTGCTTGTGCTATCTGTGGGTGTATTGTACGAAATAGCACTGTAAAGGGATATAAACGGGCAAGGACGAGATGAGAACCGGCTTGGCAATATAAATAATACTTTAATAAGAACCTTAAACAAAAGACACAAACATACACATGACGGTCAGCATCCACCGCACCACCTTCTGCAGTCGGTCTTTATCCCTCTCGGAGGCTTTATTAGCCTGATAAGGGACCAGGTGTGTATAATCATGACCCGGTCCCGCCCTCCGCCCTGTCACAATCTCAAAGCGCCATTTGCTATTTTTCTGAGAAATAGGTAATTGCGCTAAAGCCTTGTTAATACTTTCGCCTGACACCACAGTAAGTCTTGTCAAAATAGCAAAACTTCATGGCCATGCCCACTGACTTTGCGTGTATGAGGTATCACATAGTGCTGAACTGAAGGCATGGCACTTTTAAAATAGTGCCCAATATCTTGAATTTCAAGTACATTTTACTTACCCTACTGTCAAATTGTCATGTCGACTACACATCCAAAACATACTGATAACTGAACTTTACGTATTACTTAATTGCTGTTTATAAACACTATAAACACTATAAACAAATCAACAAATATTGTATAGCATCATATAACACTATAAACTAAAATAGACCATTTCATAAAAAAAATCAACAGTGGGTCAAGAACAAAATGTACAATTTGGTTTTAAGTAAATTTACCTTGTCTTGTCTTTAAACCATTTTCAAACTTGGAAACTTAACCATCTGTGGCTTCTACCAAACACTTGTGACTAAACTGGATATAGACACAATCAAAAGGGTCAAACGATTATAGACAATAAGCCTAATATTTGTATGTGCCAACTTGCTAGCTAGAAACAGTGCTTCTCTACTGATCACAACAGAGGTGCACATTCACAGTATGGAAGAAATATCTGGATAAAACCAGCCTTTTAGGCTTGATGAGATCTGCCAACAGCTTAAGCGTAATTAAATCGGAGAAGTTCATTAGGCAACAAACTCTTACGGAAGATGTGAACTCTGGCTGACTGAACATCCTTTGATGTCAGGTTAAGATAAAAGCATTTGAGATATTATTTGTAATATGTGTGTAATATTATTTGATGTTAAAATACTTTTATGTAGGTTGATTTTCTGAAAAGTGTAAACACTGTGGCTCTGAGGTACTTTCAAAACATTGATCTGTGTGTTTCAGTGATCTGACATGTTATTTTCTGGCTCAACCAATAACATGAGTTTAGGGGTGGGGCCATATGTTTGTTCAACCAATGAAATATGTGGGGCAGGACAGAAGGGGCAGTACAAGTGTTTGGGAATCCTAAAGGCACAGAAATGACACACGGTAGATTCAAGGTAATTAAGTTGGAGTTTGCATAATTGTGGTGGTCAAATGTTATAGTTGTGGGTTTCAAACCTCACAAAGGGTGATTCTTGAGCTATCAAATTGTGCTCTTGAGAGGGGATGATTCTGAGTTTCTTTGTTCAGGATGACTCGACTTCGGCTATACATTTTCCTGCATGCTCCTGCTAGAAAAGGCTGTTCCCACATGACAAATATGGGGGGTTTGCTTTACACTATTGCATAAGTGTTGCTAGGGTAATCTGAATTAATTTTAGTAATCTTGGTGGTTGTTATGCCATCACTAAGTGGTTGCTAGGGTGTTCTATTCTGGTTGCTAGGTCTTAGGTGATAAAAATAAGAAATCTTGTAAAAATTCAGTTTAAAATACACGTTAAATTCCTAGAAATTAAAGTTTTGTGTCCATATTGGTTTAAAATGTTTGGTAAACATGTATAGCATTCTCTACGAAAAACAAAACAAAATAGAATGGAAATCCACCCGTGTAATATCCATAAAATATATTTTTTTCAATCTTACAAACCGACTGTGATTAGTGCATCCTGAGCAGCGTTGACAAAAGTAACAGGTACCACTACATTTACAACTGTTTTGTCAGACCAGCATTGCAGACAGTTAACTCCGCCCCTTCCGCTATGTACGGCAAACCGCGAGCTCTGAATGCACGAAGTGTCCACCATTACACACTCTGTTTTGATGGCTGAAAATGTGCATCATCTGGGTAATTAAGTACACCTCTTTTTGCTGCATTGTCAGTGTTAATGTAACCGATCCTATTCGGCCCAGTTTGAGCAGGATTCGAACCGGGGTCTGCAGCATGGGAGGCGGGCGCACTAATGAGGAGGCTAAAGGCTACAGCCTCTAGCATCAGACGCTAGTGCGCCTCTTGAGGCCAGGGGAGTGACGTTTACACACTGCACAGCAACCTTCCAGCTGGCTACTGTTACATGAACGTACTACTTGCATTGCTTACACTACAAAATGGCGTACAGTAGCGTATAAGTGTGCGGTTTGAGACGCACCTATAATATAAAGCTAAAGTAAAAAAACTGCCAAATGTTGGTCAGGTCACTTGCGAATTTCTGAAAGTTGATAGGGGAATGTCCCTATTATCCCTGCCTAAATGTGTGCCTATGCATTAAAGTAATGGGAATCGTACATAACTGCCATGAAAAAAAATTCTGTGTCATATTTCAACCCAAAATAAAAATTATAAAATGAAGCTTATTTATAGGACCATTAAAGGAATACAAGTTAAGCTTAATAGACAGCATTTGTGCCATAATATTGATTACCACAAAAGTTTATTTATTTAGACTTCCTCCTTTTCTTTACAATGGAAGTCAATGGGGACAATCCGTAAATGTTAAAATACTTTATCGCTTTTTCCAAGCGGTAATAAATATACTATGTGTGTTAACATGATTTTAGTGTTTAGGTTTAGATAAGATTATATTTTAGTAATGGTATAAGGCAGTGAACCCTAAAATGACTGTAAAAATGTCACTTTAAACAAGCACAGCTCAAATAATACACTGAGTTATTTTTTTCCTTTTTTAAAAGTTTAGCAATTAGCAAAAACATTACTGAGTGCACTTTTATTTGTCACGATTATAATGTGGCAATGCAAAATTCTTAATGGTCCCAAATAGGCTTACATTTCTTTTTTCAAAACATCATTTCTTACTTGCTCTTTTTATTTTGGCCTGAAATATGCCTCAGACAAATGCTTGACAGGTTTTGTGAGAGATTCACCCTAAAAGGAAATATCAATTAGGCATTTAAATGAGTAATTTGTTCTTTTCTGTTTTTATGACATAGGGCTTTTCACTGTTCTGCTCCTCCATTAAATGCCTGCCGATGCTCAAAATGCCAACATGGTTTTCGATTATTATCCAAGGCGTATGTCATTAATTACTCCCTTATTTGCATTTGAGCATGCACACCCCTTTCCCGATCATCAAACGCCTCTGCATATCAAACGACACATGCTTTCACACACTGACACGGCTGGATGAGTCAATATGGTGCATTAATGACAGCTGACACTCCTGTACTGCTCCGACATTCAATGCTGACTGTCTTTCTCTTCAAATATCAGAGAAATACTGAGGGGAACGAGTGCTTGAGATGAGACCATGAGATGAGAGATAAAACATAATTATGCCCCAAAAACAAAACAACAACAACAAAACAAACAAACAGATAATATACAATACATCTGGTGGATTTTCGTGCCAGCAAAAAACGTATGTGTGAGTGTTTGCGCTGTCTGTGGGTGCATGCGCGCACATTGTGGTTGTATTGTACAGTATGTTTATGAAATGCTGCAAAGTGCAATTTGTAAATTGTAAAGGATGTAAAGCACAAATTCTCTGATTCAAACTTCTGCTATAATATTCTATAATGCTATAAAACTGCTATAAAAATGTGGCAGTCAAATATAAAAACGTATTTATTTACAATTATTTCTACATTTATACAAACATTTTATTTAACAAGATTAACAAAGAACACTATGGATTTCACTATGGATTCCGTGTTCGTGTGGGTTTCCTCCAGGTGCTCTGGTTTCCCCCACAGTCCAAAAACATGCAGGTTAAGTGAATTGGAAACTTTAATTTGCCCGTAGGTGAGCGTGTTTGCCCACACAGGGTAGGAGCGGTAGTGTAGTGGTTAGCGCGCTGCGCTACGAACCTAGCGACCCGAGTTTGATTCCTGCTCACGGCCAACACCAGGGACGATTATCTGAACTGGTCCCAGGCCTCCCCTAGGTTGACTTAGCCTAAAATGAGTACCTGGTGCAGTGTGTAAAAACATTGCCACTGGGGAGACAAAGGTGGTTGGGTGTGGTGCTGGCCACCCACCCCCTTGTGTACTGTTCTGGCCTTCATAGGTGCTTTGCTAACAGCACTTGCCCCTACAGTCTGTTCAGGCTAAATGGGGGATCTTTGTCTTTGTGATTGGCCACCTGTCCAAAGTGTTTCCTTGCCTTCAGCCCAAGAGGCTCCAGCACTACCTGCAACGCTACATAGGACAAGCGGCTTCAGAAGATGGATGGATGTTTATAGTTACAAATGTATTTTGTGTCGGATGTTGCTCAGGTGGTAGAGCGGTTCGGCCACTAATCGCAGGGTTTAATTCCCGACCCACATGACTCCACATGCTGAAGTGTCCTTGGGAAAGACACTGAACCCCAAGTTGCTCCCAATGGCAGGCTAGCACCTTACATGGCAGCTCTGCCGTCATTGGTTTGTGTAAATGAATTAAATTGCACTTCAACTAGCCGTTGCACACGCAATTTCGCTAAACCCATTTGCACCTAGACTAAGCACGTGCTTGGATCAAAACGTTAGTGCTCTTAAAATAGAGCCCTACACACAGATGTTTCCTTTCATAAAATAAAGTGTTGGATAGGAGGTTAGCTAAAATGAAATTCAGTTTGATTGGTTGGTCTCTTTGGCAATGAAAGTCGTACCCTTTCGTGCGAGCCAAGTCGTCCGATATCTTATGATTTTGTCATCTCTTACAAATTATAACGAGATGATATGAGACTCTGTTGGATGGTTCAATTTCTGCGTTTTACTTTGGAAAAAAATATTACATTGTTGAAGCTGAAGTCGTTTTTATAGATATGAATCCAAATGTGAATTATGATTTTTTTTTTACACTTTAGGTTATACATTCAGATAGACGTTGTCATGTTAACACAAACAGTACATGACAGGGGTGTGTGGTACGAAGACGCAATTTTCTGATGTTATAGAGTATCCAGCATTGAAGTACTATCTTACTGTATACTCAAAATGATGTACTTTAAATATTCCATCTAATGTGGACATTTCAATACAGGTCAATTATTTCATCTCTGTCATTTTCAGAAGGTAAATCATTCATAAAATGTAGACATTATCCAGTTAGATCTTTAACAAGAAGACAGCAAGTCGCTCCTGCTTTGATGTCTGAATCTACAGACGAATGTGGAGATTAAAAATGTCTTTCCATGGATCATAAATTATGTACATTACCCAGGAACTGACTAACTGAGCCATTAGATCATTACGGTTGATAATACATTTCACTCATTCCCTTTGTATTTATAATAATAATTTGCTCCTGTTAGAGGTTGGTGCTGAAATATGGTCTGATTATTATGGCACAGGGAGTCTGATGACATTAACGTTGCACAGCTGCATGCCAAACGAGCATTATTCAGCCAAACACAACATACTTCGCAAAGAAATCCTTTGTTTTTAACCTCTTAACTGGCAGACACAGCTAATAAAGGGTTAACAACCCTTTATAGTTCCCTATAATAGCTGTGTCCCTCAGGTGGGTCTACCAGTTCCTCTTAAGCCTCCAAAGGGCAGTAAGGCTCTGTGAGGCAGTATAAATGGTCAATTGATTCATTGATTCTAGCTGTATCATGATAAACTACCAGCACACATATCATGGATTTGAGTAATATAATTTTACCATATATAACCAGCACTCCATCCATCTTTGCTTATATCTAGAGGATATCATATTCACTATAAGGCTAAATGTAAGAGGACACCCAAACGCCACACCCAGATGTGCTTTTTGAGCATTTAATTTTCAGAACCATTTATATTAATAGGGAAATAGTCCTGGTTTTGTTTAACAGCTTTCACTCTTCTGGGAAGAGTTCATTAGAATGGAGTGCCATCATAATGTTGGTATAGTACTATACAGATGTTGGTCAATTTATATAAAAAGCATAATTGCCTAATAACATGCACGATGGCATGCTTTTACTTGTTGTGATAGTCTCCCAGTGCCTCTGTTTAATGCTAATGGTATTCTCGCTGTGCAGTGATGAAACAACAAAGGCAAACTTTTGACATCTTTAAGGCAGGATCCCCTAAACAACACTTCAACCAGACAGCAACAAACATGCTTTTATTTCCCCTATAATTAACCTGTACATTCATGCGTGGCGCTTGGAAGTTTTTAGATGCAGAAAAACAGCATAAAAGCAAACTGCTCTCAAATATGATAAAAGGCAATGCATTTTGGATTATTATCTTCCTTCAAATCATTTTTTCTTGTTTTTTGAAAGGTAATAATGCTGCCAAATATGAGCTGATTTGGCAGCTCATATTTGTGCTTTTTAGGTTGCCTTAATATGTGGCTTCATGTGGCTGCCAGATAATGCAATTTACTATGCTATACAGTACTGCCCTGTCAATGCAAAATGCTGAAACTATTTAGTCAAAATCGGGTCATGACCAAAACCAAATCTCTGAGACTATGATCTGTTTTGACACATTTAGCTCAACTATGCACATATACACAGAAAACCGATCGAGACCAATTTAATAACCCACACTTTACATTTTTTTCTCAGTATTGCTGTAATTACTGTGGTTTGTCTTTGTAGGACACTAAACTATGCTATGCTATATTATACAATACTTTACTATGTTAAACTATACTACACTATGCTATGCTATACCACACTATTTATTTACTATACTTCACTATGCTATAATATACTACACTATAATATGCTTCAGTTTATACTACATGACACTTTACTATGCTACACTATAATATAGTATGCCTTACTATACTTTACTATACCCTTATCAGGCTAATCAAGCCTCCGAGAGGGATAAAGGCCGACTGTGGAAGATGGTGTGGGAGAGAGAGATCGTTTACGGGCATGTCCGTCATGTGTATGTGTTTGTGTCTTTTGTTTACGTTTATCATTAAAATATTATTTATATTGACAAGCCGGTTCTCGCCTCCTCCTTTCCATTGAACAGCTTTACAATGGTGCCGAAACTCGAGAAGGAGGAGGGATGCTCGTCGCGGAGTTCTCGGTCCACCAGGGGGGAACGCCGCTGCCATCCGCCGGGGGATGGAGTAGCCGAACCGTCCGGACACGGTGAATGGCCGCCGTCCGCGAAGCGAGTGGAGACTGGATTCCCCGACCGCCTGGAGCGAAGGAGCCGCTGCCAGGGTCGGAGGAGAGCCCTGCCATCCCCCAGAAACGTGGAGGGGTCGCAAGAAGACCGCTGTCCATGAGGGGAGGAGGGGAGTGACTCCCCGACCGCCTAGAGCGGAAGCCTACAAACACATCCTCCTCCACATCTTGAGTACAATCACTCGAAAAAGTCTTAGCACACATCTCCTCAACAAGCCACATGATTGGAGGTATTGTAATACTGTAGAAGTATAATATGTAGGGTTAGGGTTTGTTCAAATCCATAACCCTGACTTTGAGTAATTGCAATAGAATTGCGAGAATAGAAACGTTGTGTACAAGTTCTGCCATGTCTTCTGGTGTATTTTTTGTATATAAAAAACATTGTCTTCCAATAAAGAGGTATAGCTTATATTTGAATGAAAAAAGAACTAAACAGATTATCAGAACAAATTCTCTGACATTGCAACACTGTTCTCTGTATATTTACTATAAGCATACACTCATTTACCCAATTTTGACCAATCAGAATGACCCTGAATGGCCACAACCGACAGGATGTCAATTTATAACATGACACAAAATGTCAAATCACTCAATAAACCATAACCTGAAGTCTTTCATACAGAAAATCCTTTAATGCAAATAGCTGACCTGAGCTCGAACAAAAGCTCTTATGCTGGAGTCATGTAATACTTTCATAAGTCCCTGTGAATATAGTTGACCTTTTCACAAGTGAATTATAACGGCACAGATCCATATGCATCGCTATGGATTATAAAAGACCCTTATCTGCTTGAATATGACTGTTCTCGGGTAGACTGCAATGTATATTCCCAGAGGGATATTTGAGAAGGGCTTCACATCTGCTGCATTTGCGAATGTGCGCATTTGGAGATTATCTGTATTTTTAGCATTGTCACAGAGAACGGCAGACAGCATAACCCCAACTTCACCCCAAAGACCTAGCGAGACAGGCTAAATCTTAGCTCAATTTACACACATGCCAAAAACATTCAGGATTGCTTACATTTACATTTATTCATTTAGCTGCTTGTATTATTCCAAAATGACATACAAGTGTGGAATAGCACATGCTACAGGACAGAAAGGGATGTTTTTTTTGCCTTGCAATGCTTTTTCCTGCCCTTGCTCAGCTTGAAGGACTCAGTAATTGGAAAGATAAAATCAATAACAATTAAGGATAAGGATAAGATATGTGCACACACACACACACTCACATACACACAATAATACCAGAAAAGAGTGACAGGAAAACTAGACAAATAATTCCTCACCAGACAGAACACACAAGACAGAATCAATCATTTTATCTATCTATCTATCTATCTATCTATCTATCTATCTATCTATCTATCTATCTATCTATCTATCTATCTATCTATCTATCTATCTGTCTGTCTATCTGTCTATCTGTCTATCTGTCTGTCTGTCTGTCTGTCTGTCTGTCTGTCCCCGTCTGTCCGTCCATCCATCATCCATCCTTTTAAAACGAACAACGACAGTGTTGGTGTTTGTTGGGTCAGTTTGAAACAGATGTCAAGAGATGTTTCTCTGCTGGCCTCACCACCACTTGAGCAGATTGATTTCACATCACACGACTAATTACTGAATGCCTTCAGGAAACCAAGGTCTCCAATATATCACCTCTTCTTCTTCCTCAGTGTGTGTGTGTGTGTGTGTGTGAGCATGTATTTATCACTTTGTGGGGACCAATTGTACCCATAAGGATAGTAAAACAATGGAGTGTCACATACAGTATATCTATACATGCCATAAAATCAGTGCACATTTTCTAATCAAATGTCCAAAGTTGACTTTTTCCAGTGGACTCTTTTTAATTATAGGATCAAATGGGCAGATTCAATTCATATCCAACTTCATTGGCAAGAGCAACTGAAAGAAATGTTACGGGTTCAATACAAATTCAAATTAATTTCAACTCATTCCTCCTTTTCTTAAAAAAAAAAAGAAAGAAGCAAAAATCAATGTTACAGCGAGACACTTACAAAGTGAATGTGGCCAATTTTTTGAGGGTTTAAAGGCAGAATGTGAAGCTTATAATTTTATAAAAGCACTTACATTAATTATGTTAAAACTCATGTATTATTTGAGCTGAAAAGTAGTTTCAATCATAATCTTTCCAGTCGTTTTTGGGTTTTATGATTTGCGCAGTTGTAAAATTGGCCATAACGTTACACAGAAAAGTTTAGTAAGTGATTTTATCACACTAAAATTATGTTTACATGCATATTGTTTATGCTTTGTGGCTATACTTTTGAAACAGTGAGTAATTTAACATTAAAAAATTGGCCTCCATTCACTTCCATTATAAGTGTTACGATTCCTGGTTGTCTGCCCCGTGTTTCTCGTGTCACCTGTCATGAACTACATTTCCCACAATTCCCGGCCCTCATCACTGCCAGCACTCAATCATTGTTCTCACCTGTTTGTCGTTTGATCATCACTCTCCCTGTGTATTTAAACCCTGTTTGTTCACTAATTTATATAGAGGATTCATCAGGAACTTCAGCACTATCGCAGCCCCACGCACCTCCATGTTAAGAGGAGGAAACACCAAGCTTTGCTGGTCAGCCGCAGTTATTCAGTCCTTCAACGACTTAAAAGATCGGTTCACTTCTGCACCAAAATTGCATCATCCTGACCCCGACGTTCCATTCGTGGTCGAAGTAGACGTCTCAAACACAGGAATGGGCGCTGTTCTTTCCCAACATCAAGGTAACCCTCCTAAACTATACCCATGGGCCTATTATTCTCGTAAACTCTCCCCTGCCGAATGTAATTATGATGTGGGCAATTGCAAATTACTTGCTATGAAATCAGCTTTAGAAGAGTGGTGAAATTAGTTCGAAGGGGCAAGACACCCATTTCTCATGTTGACTGATCATCGAAACCTCGAATACTTCAGCTCAGCCAAGAGACTAAATCCAAGGCAAGCTAGGTAGGCATTGCTTTTTACTTGATTAGATTTGTCGATTACATATATCACCCAGGCACAAAGAATATCAAGGTAGACTCACTATCACATCAGTACATATCCAACCCTCAAAATCCCACTCCAGATCCCATTATATTTACCTTCCTAATCCTGGCTCTGGTTCAATGGGATGTCATGATCGAAATCACTCAAGCCGATGCCCAAGACCCACCTCCCCCGGAATGTCCACCAAACATCACTTATGTGCCACGAAGCCTATACGAGAAAAGGTCATCCATTGGGTTAATCCCTCCCTCATCTCAGGTCATCCAGGTATCACAGCTACTTTATGACTGCTTCGGAACCGGTTCTGGTCGGACTCTATGCAGGTAGAATCACGCTGTCAATAACTGTCATACTTCATACAACTTCTAGACAACCCCTCGCAGGCCTTCTACAGCCACTACACATTTCTCGACAACCGTCGTCACATATTGCCATTGATTTTGTCACAGATCTCCCGGTCTCCCAGGGTAACACCATTATACAAACAGCCATTGATCACTTTTCCAAAACCTGCTGATTAATACCTCTACCTAAGCTCCCAACAGCCTTCGAAACAGCAGAGCATCTCTATCATGGACTATCTGAAGGTATTGTCTCTGACCGGGGTTCCCAGTTCACATCTCGGGTCTGGACGGCCTTCTTCTGCCATCTCAATGTAAATATGAGCCTCACCTCAGGGTATCACCCACAATCGAATGGTAAAAACGAATGCCTAAACCAAGAACAAACAATATTTCTTAGAATGTACTTTCAGAAGAATCAATCAGACTGGAGCCGCTTCCTCCACTGGGCAGAATACGCTCAAAATTCCCTTCAGAAACCCTCCACTGGCATGACCCCTTTCCAATGTGTCATAGGATTTCAACCCCCTCTATTTCCCTGGTCAGGGGAGCCCTCTGAGGTACTGGTCATTGACAACTGGATCCGACAGAGCGAGATGGTATGGGACCAAGCACACCTCCCCCTGAAATGTGCAGTAAATAGACGAAAGAGAAAAGCTGATCGTCACTATCGTCCCAACCCCAATTATGCACCAGTAAAGTGGGTCTGGCTTTCAACTCGGGATCTTTGTCTCCACCAGCCCTGCAAGAAGCTCAGTCCCAGGTATGTGGGTCCTATCAAAATCTAAGACAAATAACATCTTAAGACAAATAACTCCAGTATCATATTGTCTCCAACTGCCTTCTAATTACCGTATTTTCCCCACTTTTCATGTTTCGCTGCTGAAACCTGCAGGTGGACCGAGGGAGGAGGAGGAAGGCAATACTCCGAGCCCCCCACCTGTAATAGTGAATGACGAGGAGGCATATCAAGTGCAAGTCCTTCTAGACTCCAGACGTCGGGGTCACTTGCTTCAATAGCTGGTAGACTGGGAGGGGTATGGCCCGGAAGAGAGGTCCTGGGTCAATGCAGAGGACTTCCTCGACCGCACACTCCTCACAGAATTCCATAGGACCCATTCGGAGAGACTTCCTCGTGGAAGACCCCTGGTGTCCAGTGCATCCTCGCATCTGGAGTGGCTCATGGGGGGTGGGAGGTGGGTCTCTGTCAGGAACACCACCTCTGAAAAGCCTCTTGTCTGTCACCGGAGGTCTCTCTCACCTTAGTATTAGCAATTGGACTGATTACACACGCATCTGTTCCCCATTTCACAGACAATTTAAGCACTGAGCAAGCTAAGCTCAGTGTGAAGTCTTGTTTTGCTACGGCTACATTTCTGAGTGTTTCTCCCATGATTACTGCCTGCCTTCTGACCCTGCCTTGTTTACCTGGATATTGTAGTTGTCTGTCTGCTGCCTGCCCTGACCTTCTGCCTTTTATGACCACGATTACTGCTCTGTCTACCTTGCTGTTGTTATTCTCTGTATTTTGACCCACGCCTGTTTGTATTCTGATTCTGCTGTTGTTTAACAAACCAGACATGGATCTTAATGTAAGTCATTGTTACAGAGATACAGATTGCCCGTATCTGGTATCTGCAGGCCTGGTTCACTGCTTGCAGGTGAAGTCTTCATTCTCCATACAGTAAATTCACTCCTGTGTTTATAATGCCCAGGGCATGAGTCGTCCATTATGAGTAAATATGCACAGCTTCACACAATCAGTTTCTGTGCAAGGATGTGCAGTCAACTCGAGTGTGCACCTCCTGCAAATTTACATATGCCAATTTTAGCCACAGAACTTGCGTAAAAACATTCATGAAGTTCTGGGTGTGCTCATGGCAGGCAGCAGATGCCCTAACAACTAAGGGCACCTTTCTTCTATTCTACATCATTCTATACGTTTCAGGAAGTAAAAAAATGGCAGTAATTTTTTTTTTTTACCTTGACATGTTTTCACCAATTAGTGCATGGCATAAAGTACCTCTATAGGAGATTTTACTTCATCAAAATGTTATAGTATGTAAAACATCTGCATTGATTTCATTTCCTCATCATCGGAGACTCACTGCTGTATGTTTCACCACCCATTGATCTCGCATGCCAGTCTGATATTGATTGAAATGGAAGCCCATTGTGTCATTAGGCATTATGAGCCTTAGAATCAGACCATGAGAGAGAGAGAGAGAGAGAGAGAGGAGAGAGAGAGAGAGGGGATATAAGCACTGTCTGTTAGCTAGGAGTAAATAACAGTTATAGACCACTGTTTCAGCCACATCAGGGTGTCATTAAGACCACACACACACAGACTAGTTAAACACATTCCAGATGCAACACATACACAAACAGAAAGTGGTCTATTTGGAAGGGGTAATTTCAGTGGACTCTTCTCTCTGGCGGGCTCGCTCATCCATCTCACGGATTGCTCTTCATTTGGACTGTGTCAATATAACGGGAGGGAGTTATCTTGGAACCCCTTTAAGGTTCTGTTCTATAAAACACAGTTTGACTGCTGCCATTATCTCAATACCAGCTGTATGAGTTCCGTGATTTAACATGTATTGTTGAATTAATGTAACTTGTTCATTTATTCTTGTATTCTGTCTTGCTGTTTGCTTGGTGATTATTGAGTTTTGTTTATTTTGTCACTTTTTTCAGGTAAAGTTCTTTGTATGGCACACTGTGGTGATGGGGGCGTGGCCGAGCGCTGGGTTGTGAATGGAGTGTAAGATCAGGAGATGAGAATGCTAAGGATCATCACCTGTCAATTATTGTCTCTAACAGCTGTTTGTCATTGCAGTGAGAGTTGGAGACGGATTTAAGGGCAAGCCAGATGCCAGTGAGAGAGAGCCACGCACACACCCGACACGTGCTGTTCCTTTGAACATTGAGTTCCCGCTGAAAAGTGTGGTTTTGAGTTAAAATAAAAATACCTTTGAGTTGGATTCGCCGTCTCCTGCTTCCTCCTTGCACCTCTTTGCGAACCTGTCACACACATTACAAGATTTTTGTATTTTCAGAAGAAAATCGTGCTGCGCCCGCACTGCTCCTGCCAACAAGACAAATAAATAGTTTCGACGTGTCTATTGTAGACAGCGTCAAGCCTTTGCGGCAACAGGGTGTTACTCATTGGCACAATATTAGCAGGCCATTGATCACACCTGGTGGGATTTGAACCCACAACCTGCTAGTCTACACCTACTAACCCCCCACTAACTAATCAGTGTGTGATAACACATTGTTTACTTTGAAAGGAATCACCAGTCCTGAAGGTCTTCCTGCTACTGTATGTTGCCACATATGGAGCACCAATAAGTGCCACAAGCTTTCCGTATCTCTCGCACAATGTTAGCCACAGAAAGTGGGGAAAAACATATGTGACATTTCGCCCATTGTACAAAGGTGCCTGGGTTTGTTTCTGGCAGGCAGCCGATGCCCTAACCCAGGCCCCACCCGAATCAGAGCCAGGAACTACTTGGGAGGGACACCTTTCTCCTATCGCTATTTGACCGCTTTGATTATGGCGTGCATTCGGTATGGAATTGTTCCAACAACCTTATGCAACTTCACAACATTTATTTCCATCCAGAGTTGCATTCATTTTCCTGCAATAAAATGGCCAGTTCATAAGTGAAAATGATTCCTTGTGCTCCCTGAACCACTCTTTCACAATTTGAGCATGATGAATCTTGGCAATGTCATCCTGGAATATGCCCTGGCTGTCACGGAAGAAAAAATCCATTGATAAGATAACCTGGTCATTCAGTACATTCAGGTAGTCAGCCGACTTCATTTTATTGCCGCATAACGTTGCTGAGCCTAGACCTGACCAATTGAAGCAACCCTAGATCGTAACACTGCCACTAGAGGACCTATGCATGACGGGTGCATCGCTTCATGCACTTCCCTTCTTACCCTGACACACCATATCCCATCAGAATAGGGTAGATCTGGACCCATCAGGCCACATTACCTTTTTCCATTGCTCTACAGTCTAATCTTTATGCTCCTTAGCAAATTGAAGTTGTTTTTTTCTGATTAGTCTCATTAACAAGTGGCAAAACAGCTGTTTAGTCCCAATCATGTTCTCGTTGCATTGTGCATGTGGAAATGCTCTTACTTTCACTATTAAGCATAACCGTGAGTTCTACTGTCGATTTTTACAACGTGACTTTACCAAGAGTTTTTGTGATCTCCGATCATGTTCAGTGAAGATTTATTTTCTGACAACATTTCTTCTGCAAAGCTGACTGTTCGCCACTATCCTTCCAGGTTTTAATAATGCATTGGACAGAAATGAGAACTACACACTGCATCAGTTAGGGATAAAAGAATTGTTGCCAGCTTAAACCTATTAATCACTGCAGTAATGATCCAATCATAGGCTCTAAGTATCTTCTTATTTAAATCCAAATGAATACAGGGTCGTTCCCAAGAGAACCAAGCTCAGTGGTTTTCACGACACCAAAGATTCATAAATCAAATGTTGAGTTGCCTAATATCATAAAGTACAAGGAGACGCTTCCAGGGCTAACGCTGTATGTGTAATAAACATAAAACCCCAGCAGCATCAAACTACTGCAGCATCTTTACAACACACCACAACCAGCAAACAATCTCGCATACAAGTGGATCTCTACAGGTGGGTCGTGACAGGGGGGAAACAATGCTTAATGCAAATAATCAAATGCAGCTAATCAATTGTGCATAGTTAGGCTATTTAAAAGGAAGGAGAAAATGCTTCCCATATCTTTTGTTGTTGACATTAAAGACTGTGTGTCCAATCAAACTCTATGGTATACCATACAGGATTATAGTTTGGTGCAAATTCCTTTGTTACTTGGTAATATGGCTAAAGCAAATACCATTTTTTTCTCGCAGTGTTTTTTCCATCACACAAAATAGTTAATTTTCCTATTTAACCTACACTGTAAAAAGTGGTTACCTGCAGTTGTTAGGTGCCTTTTCTGCTTGATTTAACCCTTAAAATACTTAAATAAGAAAGAAACATTATCCAGTAAAATGCTTTCAAATCAGCATTATTTCTTGGTCATTAAATAAGCAAATTGTCACCATTGACCATGTTAACTCAGATTTCTTTGCTTCTGTTGAAGAACAACAAGACTGGATAAAAGGTGGACACCATTTTCAAGTCAACTTTTCACTTTGTTGATAATATTATTTGAAATAAAAACTGTGTCCCTTTAAATGACAAAAGAATGCTAAACAGAATCATTTTCACTAGGGGTCTTAACCCCACTGTATGTTCATAAAGCAACAGATTTCCTTTTAATTTCATTGGTCGTCTCACCTAAGAGCTCAGTCGCTGTCCGCGGTGCTGAATTGACGGACTGTCGCTTTTAATCCAGCAGAAGTCGGAAACCCGTTCAAAATCTGATTCCATGAGGCTTCACAGTATTAATAACCAACTCGTGTAGTGAAACATAATGCACTGCAGCTCTGCGACATGTAGCATCATGTCGAGAATAAAAGACTTCGAAACAAACGTTCGCTAATAGAAAAAGCCCCTTTGGTTTCCAGCGACTAGCCACACGAGCTCACAGCTGCACTCGAATGAAATCCCAATTCAACCCACCGCTCTCTCTCTCTCTCTCTCTCTCTCTCTCTCTCTCTCTCTCTCTCTCTCTCTCACACACACACACACACACACAGAGGTCTCTCTCCCTCTCTACTTTAATGCTTTATTGCCATGACCAAAACTGTACATTTGTATTGCCAAAGCTGTGCAAAAGTCAAATAAAATAAAAATAACAGTGCAGGATTATAATTTATATTGTATTATAGCATTATACAATAAAATAAAAATTATTTACATTAAATATAAGTAATAATAACAACAACATTAAATTAAAATACTGTTTGTTTTGCCATTGTCCCGACTTACATTTTGTTTTTATATATTTATTTATTGATTATTTAAAAACAGAATATTTAAGTGAACTTAAAGTGCAAAAAAAGTTAAATAACATTAGTGCAAAGGGAATAAATAAATACAAGCCTATTAAAAAATAAAATAAAACTATTTGCATTTCCTGAGGTAAATACATGTGTTTTTACGGTATCAAAAAATATTATTAATCATCATCATAATAATCAACATAATATATTAAACAAAAATACTATTGGTTCTACTGCTTTGTCATTGTGATGACTATATATCATTTTTTTTATAAAAACTATTTAAGTGTAAAAAAAGTGTAAATAAAAGTCTAATAAAATAACAATAGTTCAAGAGTCTATTATAAAGTAAAACTATTTGCATTTCCTATGCTTGTAAGTTTGTCAAAAAAGTTATAATAATGATAACGTCTAGGTTACGTTTAGGTTTCCCTGATGGAGGAAACGAGACGTTGTGTCGAAGAAGCGACACTAGGGGTCTCTCTTGAGCCCAGAATATACCTCTGATCTATGAAAAAAAGGCCAATTAGAAGTTGGCAGACAGAATTTGCATGTCCAGCCCCCGGACATATGGGTATAAAGGCGGGGAGGAGCCGGAAGTAGTCTGGCCACAACAGTGGCTTGGTTCAGCTAGATCTTCCGCATCCCATCCAGGGGCCAGACATGGAGGTTCCAGAGGTCTGGATGCGGATGCCAGAGCATGCCCCGTCCCTTAGAAAGAAGGTCTTTTCTCAGAGGAATTTGCCTTGGAGGGGCTGTCGCGAGGAGTACGAGGTCCGAGATCCAAGCCCGAGTGGTCCATTAGGGAGCCACTAGAGTAATTGATCCTCGTCCTCCCTGACCTTGCATTGCACCTGTGCAAGAAGGCTCACTGGGGAAAATGCGTACTTGCCAGTGCATCTGGCCCGAGGGGAGCCTCTGTTTGGGCATACCAGAGTGGGCAGTGGGCGGTTTCACAGGAGGCGAACAGGTCTACCTGAGCCTTGCCGATCTGTTCCCAAATCAGCTGGACCGACTGGGGGTGAAGCCTCCACTCTCCACTGGGCAAGCGTTGTCATGATAGCGTGTCCGCTACCACATTGAGGTTGCCGGGGATGTGAGTGGCACGCAGCGACTTGAGTTGCTGCCGGCTCCAAAGGAGGAGACGATGGGCGAGTTGTGACATGTGGCGGGAGCGCCGTAATTGATATGCCTGGCCATCGAAAGCGAACCGTAGAAAGGGTCGATGTCGAGGCAGTATTGAGACGTGGAAGTATGCGTCCTTCAGGTCTACAGCTGCGAACCAATCTAGATGCCGGGCGCAAGTTAAAATATGTTTCTGCATGAGCATTTTGAACGGGAGTTTGTGTAAGGCCCGGTTGAAAACTCGCAAGTCCAAGATCGGTCGTAAGCCGCTGACTTGCTTTGGTACGATGGAGTAAGGGCTATAGAGACCCTTCTTCATCTCAGTTGGAGGGACAGGCTCTATCACATCTTTGAGCAAAAGGGTCACGATTTCTGTGCGCAGGGACTTGGCATATTCGCCGTGTACTGCGGAAAAGCGGACGCCCACGAAGGGGGGTGGGGGCCTGGCAAACTGAATTGCGTAACCGAGTCGGATGGTCCTGGCCAGCCAGCGAGACGGGTTCGGAAGTGAAAGCTACGCATCCAAGCTCCATGCTAGGGGCACTAAAGTGATGATTATTTTTGACGTTCCCGGTGGGGCGGAGCAGGTAGTATGGCGTCTGGAGGCGAAAGTGCGTCCCGAGGCTCTTGTGCTGAGAAAAGACTCAAAGCACTTACCTTGCTCCGTCAGGGGGCGGGTTAGTGACTGAGGAGGAGGTCCAGTGACGGCGTCCTCTAGACTCATCAGAACCGGCTGGCCGGGGGACAGTTGAGGTCTGGCGGCAGAGTGCTGTGAGAACGGCATTTGCAGGCCAGGTGACGCAGAGACAAAGGAAATAGATATTTTATTGAGAATGAGGGTACCGCAGCCCTGCTTTCTGAGGGGTGCGGCAAATTAAATAAACTCAAACAAAGATTCTCCTCCACCGGGGGACGGAGTGGTCTTACCAGCTCCGGAGCGAACAACTCGGTCTCTGGGTCGATCATCTCAGGAGTGCCTTTGAGCCTCCCGGTTCCTCAAGGGGGTCTGTGAGATGGGGGGGCGTGCGCTTCCTGAGGGGTGCTCGACGCGGGGGCCGAGAGCTTAGCCCAGGTTGACCACGTTTCTTAGCCGCAGTTGGACGCCATCGGACAACATCGAAGTGAGCGACAGACGGGGAACTATATATATGTGTGTGTGTGTATAATTAATTTACTGCTTTGTCATTGTGGTGACTATAGTTTATTTTTTTTAAATTTGTTTTAAAAACTATTAATTATTTTATAATTATTTAACAGACTGTTAATTATGTGAACTGCAATAAGGGGAAAAGATGATACAAATTGTTAAACAAAATAAAAAATACTCTAAAACCATGTATGTTATTCGTCAACTACCCATATGAAGTATTATCTCATATGTCACATCAGCAGCTGAACACAACTGATTAATAAAGACCATTATTGGGCTGGTTTCTCCTGCTCTCTATAATTTATTTGGAATAGCACATGCACAGTGGTGGTATTGGAGATGCATTGTTTGGTGGTTATATTCAGATTGGGAAATTGGGCTGGTTATGAACATAACATTTATAGAGGAAAGCAAAAGAACTAACCCAGTTTTGATAGTCTCTTTCTGTCTGTGTTATGTTAGATTATGTTTATGCTGGGCAATTTCTGGATTGCATATTAGGACAACAAACAAACAACACATTTTTTATCATCCTCCTTGTGTATATAATGAAACAGATTATATAGAAGATGATGTTTGGCAGTAAAAGCATAATTGAGTTTATGTGTATAATGAAATGCATAATGCATAACTGCATTTAGTGGTTAACCAAATATCTCCAAATATTTTAGCTTTATGCTGGTGATACTGATATTTTTTGTCAGGACTATCTCTAGAACATCTCACCAAGTTTGAGATCTCAACGAGTTACAGTCTCTGACACACTTATGCTTTTAGGGCAGAAAGAATAAGACAATCATTACAAATACATTATACTCTAGCTTTGGTGTCAGCACACCCAATTATGCTTTCCAGAGCTCTGAAGATATATTTCTGAAATCCAAAGACCCTAGATATAGGTACTGCACTAACTGAAGAGATACATGTGTCTTTTATTCTTAAAAATAGTGGGCTCGCAAAAATAAACATTTTTACATTATTGTTTTTATGTGAATGGATAAAGGTGTAAATGCAAGCTTGTAGCACCATGGAGTGGTGGTGGTGTAGTGGGCTAAAGCACATAACTGTTAATTAGAAGGTTGCTGGTTCGATCCCCACAGCCACCACCATTGTGTCATTGAGTAAGGCACTTAACTCCATGTTGCTCCAGGGGGATTGTCCCTGAAATAATGCACTGTAAGTTTTTCACCTTTGTTTTTTTGGAAAAGAAAAACTAGCTGCATACCATGTGACCCATATTTGGTTTTCCACCATTGAAAATGGGTAAAATTTAAGATTTTATGAATGAAGCAACATTGGGATTTAGTCATATAGGGCCTTAAATGACGATGCAAAAAGGTAAGTTTGTCTTGAACCAGAATCTAAAAGGAAATTAAGATATCTTTAATACTTCTGGAATTATAGGTGCTTCAACTTTGGAAGTTTAATAATTTTTTCTTCTTATAAGTAGGGCTGTCAATTTAATTCAGTGGAATTAGTATGATTAAAAATAACGCATGAAAAAAATTTACACAATTAATCGCAATGCCCCCGGATTGTAATAAGGAAGATTCCTGAGAAATGCAAGCTTGTAGTACCACCTGTTTACTCCAGAGAGCAGTAATTTAAATTTGAATCCACTGGGCACTCCAAAAGTGCCATTGTGCCCTCTTCCGTTGATCGAGGTCCCCTTCGAAAGAATTTGCATGCACCTCATCAGGCCATTAGAACGGACAGCACAGGGGCATCGCTTTGTATTAGTATTTGTGGATTAAGCACAAAATTTCAGCATGAAGTGTTTTTTAAAATTATCTCCCGAGTTGGGATCCCCAAAGAGATCCTAACTGATCAGGGCACCTCATTTATGTCACGTACACTCCAAAAACTTTATGAACTACGGGGGATTAAGTTGATCCACACCAGTGCTTATCATCCTCAGATGGATGGTGTGGTAGAGCGATTTAATCGGACCCTTAAAAATATGGTTCGGAAGTTCATACACGAAGATGTGTGAAATTAGGATAAGTGTCTAGAACCCCTGTTTTTTCAGTATACGATGTCCCACAAGCCTACACTGGGTTTTCCCCCTTTGAATCACTTTACTGCTGCAAGCCTTGTGGCATCCTAGATGTTCTGAGGGAAAATTGGAAAATACGTTCTGGACCTGAGAGCAAATCTAGAAAAGAAGAGAGAGGCAGAGCACAGCAAATTTACCGCTTGAATCTCCTAAAACCGTGGAGAAAGGTGGTACCTGTGGCTTTGGCGATGGTCGTCCCAGAGAAGGTGGAGTTAGGTCCAGAGGTGGAATCAAAAAATGCCAATCAAATCACCCCAGTTCCTGTATAGCACACCTCTCAATGTTCCAAGTCAATGAGGTTGCCAGGTTGCAAAATGAGTTTTCCGAGATGTTTTCATATCTACCTCATAGAACTCCATACTGAGATGACACCAGGAGTGGTGGTATGTTCCCACCCCTATCGGTTACTGAAACACAAGAAAAAAGTGGCCGGGGAAGAACTCAAGGACATGCTAGATATGGGTGTGATCGAGGAGTCCCACAGTGACTGGGGCTGGCTGGCTATTATTGTAGGGTTGTACCAAAATATTTGAATGTCAGCATTCCGCTGACTGATCTCACTAAAAAGGGAAACCAGACCTGGTCCAGTGGATGGAGCAGTGCCAACAGGCATTTACACAAGTGAAAGCTGCACTCTGTTGCATATCACTATTTCATTCCCCTTACTTCTCTTCTCACTTTTTTCAAATAGATGGACACGTTGGATGGGGGGTTGGGCGTCCCGAGCTGTACATTATTCTGAAGCTCTTGGTGCAAGAAACAAAGTACTGCATGATAGAAAAAGAGTGCCTGGCCATTAAATATAAAAATCTAAATTAATTTAATATATTCCTTTAATAATATATAATAAATATAATATAAAATATACAGGAAATATAATAAAAATAATATATTTATATATAATAAATATAATATATATATTTCCTGTAAGAGACAGGGAAGTGATTGCATCAGAGATGTTACTTTACTCACAGCTGAACGTTTCAGTATCAGTTATCAAGTTATCAGTTATTAAGTTATGATTTATTTCTGTTTTGTATCAGTGACCTTTTCAACACTTATGGAGGCAAATTGAATAATAAAATAATGGAGAGAGGCCATCGAACAAACCAAAAGATACTGTGATCATCATCTGCAGCAAGGGGTTTGATATCACTGGCTCACCACAAGTCACTTGTGGACTAGATGGCCAATGGCATAGCTTGCCCCATTGTTGATGTACCTGTAATCCTATGGTCTCTGTTCATTGATGTATTTTGTCTCATTTTGTGCTATGAAAAGATGACGCTTGAATATAAAAACTTGTTTCTGGAATTTGTCATGTTGTCTTTCAGGGATTGTTCACTCAAAACTAAAAAAATATTTTTGTCTTTTATACATGTGTATGTTTTTATGTTTATGTCTTTTAAAGCTGTGTAATTGTGTGTAGGTGGGGGATTTTTTTAATTATTCAATGTTAATCTCTACTGTATTCATTCACATTTGCGTATATTCAAATATGGCAAATCAAAACACGACCAATTATGCAGAGTGGTATTGGTCGCAATGTGCCAAATTAAAATATGCTCCTTTGTAAAATAAAAAAATGGGAAGATCTACAGCAGAAGGGTGTCTGTAACAACTTCCTGTTATCCTTTTTGTCACAAAGCTACTGTATGGCTTGTAATATACCGCAGGAGTCAAATTAGACTAGTGGTTGAACATTGTTTTTTTTTTTCTTTATAAATGCAAATATCTAGAGAAGAGGGTGGAAGATATCAGAGTGGTCAAGACAAGACCCCCTAAGACCCAGGTCTAGACCAAGACTAGACCCTTCGAGGCCCAGATCCAGACCAAGACCAACCCCAAGATCAAGACTAGGCCAAGGCTGTCAATTATAATGAATTGAAACAGGACATTTTTAATTAACTGCAGCATTCAAACTTGAGTCAACAGAGTCTCTCAACCTTGGAGTCATGGGAGATTTGTATGAACAATCTTATAGTTTGTTTTATGACTGTATGTTGGACCACTACTAAAAAAATAAAAAAGGCAGCCTCTTTTATGCTTTTAAAAAATTACATGCAATGTCCAATCACATGACAATTTAAGCAGTACACTCATCATTCCGCAAAAAAATAAATTAATATATAATACATATGTAACGTTGTGTTCTTTTAGTAGGCAATGGATTCTGGGAGATGTAGTCCAGAGAAAAACTTAAAAATAAGAGTCTTTAAAGAACATGAGACAGGCTGTGACATTTCCTATACCCCTCCAAGGGCGAGCCCTGGTGCCCAAAGACGGATGAGGAGGGTAGGGTGATGCAGAAGGTGAAGGATCCAAGGAGGACGATCAGGAGGCCTGGGGTGTGGCTTCGGGGCTGGGAATGGATCCGGAGGCCTGGGAGGTGGCCACAGGGCAGGAACTGGGTCAGGAGGCCTGGGTGGCAGCCACAGGGCAGGAGGAGGCTCTGGGGGAGTGAGTGGAGCCGTGGAAGTGTCTGAGAGCAGAGCTGGGAGAGGCTCAACAAAGGCAAGTGGAGCCGTGAGAAGCTTGAAGGGCGAAGCCATGGAAGTTGGAGCCATGAGAAGCTTGAGGGGCAGAGCCGTGAGAGTCGTGAGAGGCCCGAGAGGCGGAGCCAGAGAACTTGGTGCCCGGAGAGAAGCAGATGGCTCGAAGGGCCAGGGTGGAGCCGAAGGTTCAGAGGACCAAGGTAGCGCCGAAGGCTCAGAGGACTGAGGCGGAGCTGGGGGATCTGAGGACAGAGGCAGAGCAGGTGGGACTGAGGTGGAGCCATAGGAAAGGAGGTCCTCGGTGAACCTGGAGGATCGGAGAGCCGAGGCGGAGCCAGGTGACGACTGACTAAGGCGGAGCTAGAAGGAGGAGGGACCCCGGAGAAGCCAATTGGCTGAAGGACCATGGTGGAGCCAAAGGGACATAGAGCCAAGGTGGGACAGAGGGAACAAAGGGCCAAGGTGGGTCCAGGGCTCAGAGGGCCTAGGCAGAGTCAGAGGGTTTGAGGTTCCCTTTGACCAAACCGGTGACTTGGGAGGAGCCGGTAGACCAGGAGGAGGAGGAAGTGTCCTGATTGGAGCCAGCGGAGGAGGAAGGGCCAGGGTACTGGACGGAAGTAGTGTGTCCATGATGTTGCGTAGAGCCAGTGGAGGAAGAGCACACTGGGTGCAAATGGAATCTAGGACTATAAGATCTGTGAAAGCAGGCTGGGACAGATAGGGCTACAGGCTCTAGGACTATCGAGGCTACAGGCGCAGGCTCGTTGACCGTGGCAGGTGCTGGCCCAGGGTTCCCGACATAATTCACAGCGTACGTGGGATCTGCCACCAGGACTTGGTGAGAGTCTTCCTTATGGGTTGTTAGAGGTGAGAGGAGATGTAGGGACGTGGCTTAGACATATTCTAAAAAGGAAAGATTCTCCACTTGTGGAAGGGATGTGGGATAGATGTTTAAGGCCATTCTATAAATGGCATAGAGGAAGGGGTCCGAGACAGTGGTGGAAGAGAGGAGGTGGAGA
Organism: Xyrauchen texanus; assembly: GCF_025860055.1. NCBI lineage: Eukaryota > Metazoa > Chordata > Actinopteri > Cypriniformes > Catostomidae > Xyrauchen > Xyrauchen texanus. The sequence continues at coordinate 39,358,442 of NC_068305.1, forward strand.
ACTTGGTGTAATCCAGGAGGGGAAGGTCTTGTTGAAATAAATCCATAAGTGAAGAATATCTCAGCTCTGTTGTTCCATACGATGCAAGTAAATGGTGGCCAGGAACTTTGAAGCTCCAAAAGGACATAAAGGCAGCATAAACGTAATCCATAAAACTCCAGTGGTTTAATCTGCATCTTCTGAAATTATAAGATAGGTGTGGGTGAGAAACAAATCAATATTTAAGTCCTTTCTTAATATAAATTTTCCTCCCTGCCCAGTAGGTGGTGATATGCTTTAAAATGTGAACAAAACAAAACAAGCAAAGAATGTTAGAGTGAAAGATTTATAGTAAAAAAAAAGACTTAAATATGTATCTGTTTCTTACCCACACCTATCATATTGCTTCTGTAGACATGAATTTAACCACTGGAGTCGTATCAGTTACATGGGTTATTTTAGGTCCATTTTGGAGCTTGAAAGTTTTGGTCACCATTCACTTGCATTGTATGAATCTACAAAACTGAGATATTCCTCTACAAAGTGTGTTTTGTGTTCTGCAGAAGAAAGTCATACACATCTGGGATGGCATGAGGGTGAGTAAATTATTAGAATTTTTGCATGAACTATCCTTTTAAATGGTCTTTATTTTTTCCTAGTGGATATTTGAGAGGCAGGGTGGGTTGATATAGACAAATTGCTTTGGAAAATATTGCAAAAGGGTTCTTCTTACTCAAATGACCTATAAATACTTTGGCATTAACTATCTATGTATAAATGTAAAATAGCAGCATGTCGTGAGAAGACCACTTTGATGTAAATTTTCAGATCTTTTATCATGTTATTTTTTTATGGAAAATGCAATATTAAAAAACAATATATTATACACAACAACAATAAACAATGTTTTGAAACAAAAAAAAAAAAAAAAAAAAACGAAAAGGAATATTTGCAAAAGAGCTAAATGTTTTCTGAGGTATTTCCCCCCTGCCCAAAGAAGGATTAAGTACAATTATCGGTTCTTTGTACATCTCTGAATAAAACAGATTTAGCTAAAATTCAAAAGGCATCAAAAATTCTCAGAAATAGAAATTTTTCTCAAACATATCTACGGAAGCTCAAAGAGGCCATGCGTTATTATTATTTTTCTGTCTCGTTTTCTCGTGATCTCGACATAACTACGGTTGTTTTCTCGTGATCATGACTTAATTTTCTCGTGATCTCGACATAACAAAAGTTGTTTTCTCGTGATCTCGACATAACAAAAGTTGTTTTCTCGTGATCTCGACATAACAAAAAGTTGTTTTCTCGTGATCTCGACATAACAAAAAGTTGTTTTCTCGTGATCTCGACATAACAAAAGTTGTTTTCTCGTGATCTCGACATAACAAAAGTTGTTTTCTCGTGATCTCGACATAACAAAAAGTTGTTTTCTCGTGATCTCGACATAACAAAAAGTTGTTTTCTCGTGATCTTGACATAACAAAAAGTTGTTTTTGCCTTTAATTTTCTATACAGTTTTTAATTGAGCTACAGGATTTACAATTAAAAGTTTATTACAAGGTATGAAGGACAATGAGAGATCTTTGGCAGAAAAGTACAATTTATTATATGTAAATGTAAAGTTATGTTAATTCATTACACTTTGGTTATAAAATATTCACCTGCCCTATCCAAGAGTATTCTAACCAGTCACCTTTCACATAGGCTAAATCAAACATATTAATAAACACCAGGCAGCACGTCACAAACACTTAATAAACGCCTTTCATCAATATAGAAAGACTCGCTTTCTTCTGCACTCAACTGCAGTCAAGAAGCACGTCTTTATGTGCTTTCCGCAAAGTACCGTTAATACTGTAATATGCGCGCACTCGGATCTAAATCGCGGCTGGCTTGACCGCAGTCATGCAGACGTCCCGGTCCCTCAAGTTGGCTGGCAATGAAATTGACCAAACGTTCCAAACGTTCACTGTATTTTCTACGAAAAAGTTGTAGACGTGATAGTCTTCTTCTAAAGTGTCTGACACTAATCTGGAAGTTGTCAATGACAGAGAGACGTCGAGATCTCGAAAATTAAGTCATGATCACGAGAAAACAACTTTTTGTTATGTCGAGATCACGAGAAAACAACTTTTTGTTATGCCGAGATCACGAGAAAATTAAGTCATGATCACGAGATAACAACCTTAGTTATGTCGAGATCACGAGAAAACGAGACAGAAAAATAATAATAACGCATGGCCTCTTTGAGCTTCCGTACATATCAGATATAAAAAATTACTTTCATTCATTGTAATCATCTGTTAAAAATGTCCGAGATATTCGCTCAGTTTCTCTGTTCCCGCCACTTTTGAGCGCAAGCAATGAGGCAGAGAATTTACGGCGCATGCGCACAGTGTTTGATTGCGATTGGAGGATTGTTAGATTGGATGCAGGTGTTCTGGGATAGCAGCCTATTTTAATTAAGGCAAGGATTGTTTGGATCAGACAGAAGCATTCAGTTGACACGAAGAGCTGCAGAGCGTCAAGAAAATGGCATTGATTTGGGGAACTGTAATGATATTAGTATTTGCACACTTTGTGGGTAAGTAGTTGTTATCTTATCTTCGTAGAATTTGGTCTATGATAAGTGCAAAATACTACAAATCATGCTTCACTCTTGTCATTATGGCCATATAGCAGTAATTTAATGGCTTTTCGTTCAAATTAAATTACACATGCTGTGGAAGGCAAATTAAATTGGCAGTGTTTTCATATACTATCTAAATTAGAGAATTTGGTTCCTAAAATTGTTTTAGTTTGTAAAATGTGATTGTTGGGATCAACTAGTTTTCATTCATGTTGTCTTGGACTTGTATCTATGTGTATCCAAGCCCATCACATTTATTATTATTATTATTATTATTATTATTTGGTCATGTGATCCTAAATTGGCTGCCCCCATGAGGGTGCCCTCTCTGTAGAATAAATTGCTCCTATAAGGTTACTAATGTGACCCATGTCTTCATCTCATGTGAGTGCTCATGAGAATTACTGTGTGTGTTTTGGGGGGGTTGGACAAATGTACACCTTTTTCAATTTAGTGGTGCTGTGCTTTTAAATTCTGTTTGTCCACCTCAGATTGTGTTGAACCAGAGGATTCTCAGCAAATGCAGCTGGATGACGGTCGTTCTAAATCGGTGTTCAACAAAGGGCAGGATGTGGGTTTTAAATGCGATCCAGGTTACATGCTAGCAAAAGGAAGTAAAATATGCCATAGTAAGACATCTACCCGTCTGTCAAACATCAATCTGTCAATATGCAGTTCTTTCATATTTTTATTTTCTATTCTTCCAGAGATTATGTGCAAGCCAATGAGTGCCATATAACACTGTAATTTAGTGTTTGCTAAATATATTTGTACTGCGAGTTCTTGCAGACCTTTTGTATTGACTTTGCTGATTTTACTTCAATTGGAGACCAAATTTAGTCGCAAGCTTTTTTTTTTTTTTCAGTTAGATTGCCCATCCCCAATTTGAGGTGCATAAAATAATTTTTCCACCCACATTTGCATCAATGGCTCATTGGCATTCATGTAATTGGCCCAGATTATGGTTTGTTAAAGTGGTGCTCACTACATGTGCGCTTTGACCGCTTGTGAAACCATTTAAAAACCTGCACGTGATGCTCTGAACTTCTGGTTCCTCAGTGGTGAAATGTCCAGCAATTTCCGTCGCCAATGGTCAAGTTTCCACACAAGCGGTTGTGTTTAACACCGTTGTTCAGATCACCTGCACTCCTGGATTTAAGCTGAATGGAGGGCGGAAACTCCGCTGTGGAGCAGATGGTTCCTGGATGCCAAATGTACCCACCTGTAAGCCAGGTAGGTGATCTTCAGGTGTGCCAGGGATTGAGGTGCTGAAGGTACATGTGCAGTGGAAGGAAAAACTATCCTTTTCTGTTGGGTGATCTCAGTTTAGCATAATTTGTATAGTGTTTGTTCCAGAGCAGTGTTTCAAAAATTAGGAATAAATTGCTGCTTTACAAACGCCCCATATTGCAAACCAAATGCAACCGTGTAAAGGGGAGTCTCCGATATTCTGTAGATGAGTGAAACCTTGGTGAATGGCATAACTTGAACTGAAATCTTGTCTAGTTTATCCACCTACTGCTCTTTCTGGTTCTACAGTGAAATGTCCATCCATTGTCATCACCAACGGACGGGTTTCCCCACAAACGGTCGTGTTTAATGCAGTTGTTCAGATCACTTGTGCTCCTGGATTCAAGCTGAATGGAGCACCGCAAGTCCGCTGTGGAGCAGATGGTTTCTGGACTCCAAACATTCCCACCTGTGAGCCCGGTATGTGATCTTCAGGTGTGAGCTTAAGGTGCAAGACTAATTTCACACATTTATATTGGCACCCATTTTAACCGGTTACAGATCTTCCTGCATCAACCTAATTGAGACGTGACTGACATCTAATTGATGCCTACACTGCCTACCCAAAGTTTGGAATAATGTACACCTTATGCTCTATGGAAGGCAATCGGTACTTCTAATGTGGCATTCATCTGATCACAATGTATAGTCCTGACATTAATGAGAAATTTATTACAATTTGGGAATTTTCTGAACTTGAACCACAGTTTTCAATCCATGTGCAGCAATGGCTGCTTTGCTGATCCTTTTGCATTCTAGCTCAGTTTGTCTGTTTACTTTGTGACCTTTCACCCCAAGCTTCCTATAGCACTTGCCGTAGGTGTGTTTGTCTTGTCAGGCACTGGTCTAGTTGATCACACAAACGCTCAATGGGTCTGCGATCCAGAACACCTGTCCAATGTCTTTGCCCACTCTAAACCATTTTTGTTTCTGTTTTAAAAGCGTCCGTCTTTGCAATTCTTCCCAGAAGCCCTGCACCCCTGAGTTCGCTTTACTGTTGTACATGAAATTGGGTTTGAGTGGCTAGAATTCAATGAAGCTGTCCGCTGGGGACACGTGAGGCGTCCATTTCTCAAACTAGAGACACTGATGTACTTATCATCTTAGTTGGACATCTGGCCTTCCACATCTGTTTCTGTCCTTGTTGGAGCCAGTTGTCCTTTTCCTTTTGAAGACTGTAGTGAACACCTTTTTGTATGAAATCTTCAGTTTTGGCAATTTCAAGCATCGTATGGAGTTTCTAGACAAAGCGGTTTCTTTCTCTTTGCTATTTATTGACCTTCAGATATCCCAGTCTATTGCATACTGTGGCAACTAAAAAACAAAGATTAAATGAGCTTCATTTAACAAACCAAATGGCTTTCAACTGCGTTTTACATAATGGCAAGGGTTTTTTTTTATTAGCAGTTTAGCATGATTACTTGACGATACGTTGTTTGACGGTTGCTGGACATGGGGCCTGTCTAGATTTGATCAAACCACTTCAGATAGTGATTGTGCTGTTTTTCTAAATTCAGTGGTGTCCTGACTATACTTCGTGATCCATTGAATGCCACTTTGGTGAAATAGTACCATTTCCTTCAAAATGGCTAAATCTGTACTTTCCCAACTCTTGGCTGCCGGTGTATTGGCTGAGACTACTGATTTTCTTTCATGCTCTTACTGCTTATCGGATGCTTCTGTTTCCTCAGTGAAATGTCCAGTCGTTTTTGTCGCCAATGGTGTGGTTGCCCCACAAGCGGTTTCATTTAAAGCTGTTGTCCAGATCTTCTGCGATCGTGGGTTTGTACTGAACGGAGCACAATTAATCCGTTGTGGAGCTGATGGTTCCTGGACGCCAAACATTCCCACCTGTGAGCCAGGTAGGTGTTCTACAGGTGTGCTAGAGATTTGAGGCTTATGACCTGTTTTGCACCAGCAAAAAGTGTTAATTGGCACTTCTTTTGGTGCCAATATTAACTGGTCACGGTCTTTACACTGTGTCTGTATGCAGCACAGCTCTTTGCAGTTGATGTGCAGCTGCATGTAAGCTTTGGATGCTGTGCTTGGGACTGGGTGAACCTATCATTGAAATTGAAGATTGTTTTGATATTTGGCATATGTTCTACATGTAGACCGGGGTGTACAGTAATTACAAATACCTGCATTACTGTAACTACAATTCTTGGGAAATAGTACTAGTAGTTTAAAAATGGTTTTCTTTTACTGGAGTACATAAGTGCTGTATCTGTACTTTTACTGCACTATTTTCCCACTGTCTGTGTTCGCTATCCTGTCCTGATTGTATTTTTATCTAACAACATGATTGACTAGGGAGTGTCTCATGACTTCCCATCAAATCGCATTGAAATAAAACTTTTAACTGCAGCTCTCCGGCGGCAATTTTTATTTTGTAATTTATTTTTTATTTGATGGAGGATGTCTCCAACACCTGAAAAGCCTTTTTGCAGTGGAGAAAGTCCAATTGCTTGACCGCGTCATGCGAGTTTAACTTGCTCAAGCCAGATATCTGCATTAATTCTGCCTCTAATTTGAAGAAACCTATTGAGGTAAATTATTTTGTTTGCTAGATTGTCTAACTTAGCCTGTAAATTAGCTTTACATTAAGCTCTCAATTAATTCCAGTAATCAAATGTTATCAATGGGGCTGGGTGATGAAACCTTTGTTTATCTGAAAAAGATGTCCAATTTTGATAAACGAGTAATTTTCTATACTAGTCCTATATTGTACATCTTTAACAGGGGTGTTCATTTCATTGATTGCATTTACCAAGATGACTGTTGGTTGATCTAGATAAATTGGCTTTATTTTGATGTGTTGCTGTGTGCGTGGTTTGACAGGCTCTAATGTTTGAGAGCTACTGCTTTACGTGTCTAAACAATCAAACTTTTCCCACAAATGGACTATTCCGGCTGTGCCTGTCTTGGTCAAAAGTGAATGTATGTTGTTGGACTTCAAGTGTACATGAATTGAGCACTGTCTAGTAGGCTGTTATATAAAGGCTATTAATCAAACAAGGAAACGAGAGAACTACTTTAGATGAATAATTTGATTTGCTAATCAAAGTATTAATGTGATTATATAATACTGACCCCTGATGTGGAGTTGATTTGTGTAGTAAATTACCAGGTAAGAATTTATCATGTTTTCTAATGCCTGCTAGAAAAGTCTCATTGGAATGTTCTGCAATAAACATTACAGTCACAAACTTCAGAAAAATATGCATCATTCATTCGAATTGTTATGTAGATGAGGAATTGGGACTCTCGTATCTATTTCCACATGCTGCTTTCTCTTGTTCCTCAGTGACATGTTCAGACATTTACGTTGCCAATGGTGAGGTTGCCCCACAAGCGGTCGTGTTTAACACCGTTGTTCAGATCACCTGCTCTCCTGGATTCAATCTGAATGGAGCACAGCAACTCCGCTGTGGAGCAGATGGTTCCTGGACGTCAAATGTTCCCACTTGTGAGCCAGGTAGGTGATCTTCAGGTGCACGCATGCAGCATTAACTGAATGCACTATTCAAACTGCCAGCATAAGCAGTGTGTGGCAGAAGCGCAGGTGCATGCAGACTTGTATTTAGGTGTATAATGCTGCCGATTTAATGAATTACTCTGACTGTTTGGAGGTGGTTAAAGGGCACCAATGTTCAACTAATATGCACGTTGGCTGGCACAAACTGTATTTTCTGTTAGCTACATATTACCAGTGTTCTAGAAAGCATTGCACAACTGAATTTAGATTTACTATGAAAATAAAATGGAGGATGTTGGTAAGACCTTGGCAAGACTCCCAGATGGTCTTTAGTTATGGAGAGAAACCAACTCCATTGTTTATCCACATGCTTCTCTCTCTTTCTGTTCCTCAGTGACGTGTCCAGACATTTACGTCGGCAACGGTGAGGTTGCCCCACAAGCGGTCGTGTTTGACACCGTTGTTCAGATCACCTGTGCTCCTGGATTCAAGCTGAATGGAGCACAGCAAGTCAGCTGTGGAGCAGATGGTTCCTGGATGCCAAATGTTCCCACTTGTGAGCCAGGTAGGTGATCTACAGGTGTGCTAGAGATTTGAGGCTTATGACCTGTTTTGCACCAGCAAAAAGCGTTAATTGGCACTCATTTTGGTGCCAATATTAACTGTTCACGGTCTTTACACTGTGCCTGTATGCAGCACAGCTCTTTGCAGTTGATGTGCAGCTGCATGTAAGCTTTGGATGCTGTGCTTGGGACTGGGTGAACCTATCATTGAAATTGAAGATTTTGATATTTGGCATATGTTCTACCTGTAGACCGCAGTGTACAGTAACTACAATTCTTGGGGAAATAGTACTTGGCTCAAAAATGGTTAGCTTTTACTGGAGTACATAAGTGCTTTTATCTGTACTTTTACTGCGCTATTTTCCCCACTGTCTGTTCGCTGTCCTGATTGTATTTCTATCTAGCAACATGATTGACTAGGGAGAGTCTTGTGACTTCCCATCAAATCGCATGTACATAAATCTTTAATTGCAGCTGTAGATCCGCCTTTTTTTTTTTTTTTTTTTTTTGATGCGGCGGATGTCTCCAACACCTGAAAAGCCTTTTTTGCAGTGGAAAGTCCAATGGCTTGACTGCATCATGTGAGTAACTTTCTCAAGCCAGATATCCGCATTATTCCTGCCTCTAATTTGAAGAAACATATCGAGGTAAATTTCATTATTTTGTTTGCTAGATTGTCTATAACTTGGCCTGTAAATTAGCTTTCTATTACTGAGATTAATGCAATGTTATCAATGGGGCTGGGTGATGAAACCTTTGTTTATCTGAAAAGATGTCCGATTTTGATAAATGAGTAATTTTCTATACTAGTCCTATATTGTACATCTAGAACAGGGGTGTTCATTTAACAAGATGACCGTTGGTTGATCTAGATAAAATGAGAGACTACTTTTCATGACTTCTGTTGCTGTGCGTGGTTTGACAGGCTCTAATGTTTGAGCGCTATTGCTGTTCCGGCTGTACCCGTCTTGGTCAAAAGTGTATCTTGTTGGCCTTCAAGTGGACATGAATTGAGCACTGTCTAGCTGACTGTTATATAAAGGCTATTAATCAAACAATGAAATGAGAACGACTAATTACATTAATACTTTTAAAGCCAAATTATTCATCTAATGTAATATAATACTGACCCCTGATGTGGTGTTAATTTGTATAATAAATTACCAGGTAAGAATTTATCATGTTTCCTAATACTTGCTAGAAAAGTGTCATCTTTGGAATGTTCTGCAATAAACATTGCTCTACAGTCAAACTTCAGAAAAATGTGCATCATGCATTCGAATGATGTGTAGATGAGGAATCGAGGCTCTTTTTCCACATGCTGCTTTCTCTTGTTCCTCAGTAACATGTCCAGACATTTACGTCGCCAATGGTCAGGTTGCCCCGCAAGTGGTCGTGTTTAACACTGTTGTTCAGATCACCTGCTCTCCTGGATTCAATCTGAATGGAGCACAGCAACTCCGCTGTGGAGCAGATGGTTCCTGGACTTCAAATGTTCCCACTTGTGAGCCAGGTAGGTGCTCTTCAGGTGCACGCAAGCAGCATTAACTGAATGCACTATTCAAACTGCCAGCATAAGCAGTGTGTGGCAGAAGCGCAGGTGCATGTAGACTTGTATTTAGGTGTATAATGTGACTGATTTAATGAAGTACTCTGACTGTTTGGAGGGGGTTAAAGGGCACTAATATGCACATTGGCTGGCACAAACTGTATTTTGTTAGCTACATATTACCAGTGTTCTAGAAAGCATTGCACAACTGAATTTAGATTTACTATGAAAATAAAATGGATGATGTTGCTAAGCCTAAGACTGTAGCAAGCCTCCCAGATGGTTTTTAGATATGGAGAGAAACAAACTCCATTGTTTATCCACATGCTTCTCTTTCTGTTCCTCAGTGACGTGTCCAGCAATTTTCGTCAGCAACGGTGAGGTTGCCCCACAAGCGGTCGTGTTTAACACCGTTGTTCAGATCACCTGTGCTCCTGGATTCATTCTGAATGGAGCACAGCAACTCCGCTGTGGAGCAGATGGTTCCTGGACGTCAAATGTTCCCACTTGTGAGCCAGGTATGTGATTTAGGGGTGCACTTTGGTGTAAGGCCTGTTTCTCACTTTCTGACCCAATGTTAACCGATTAGTTCACTGTTGTGCAGGGTTTTTCCTGGGTCGGTTTTGGTGCTTGCTCCCCTACATGGTCACCCACATGCACAATGTCTGTTGCCTTTCGTATTTTGTGACCCCGTAAACGGCACTTGTAAAGGCAATTATGGGAGTTGTTATTGAACTTTTAAACACCTAGTCTTTTGAATTAAAAATGTTTTCCTCCACATGGTGCTCTCTGTTCCTCAGTGACTTGTCCAGACATTTACATCACCAATGGTCAGGTTGCCCCACAAGCGGTCGTGTTTAACACTGTTGTTCAGATCACCTGCTCTCCTGGATTCAGTCTGAACGGAGCACAGCAACTCCGCTGTGGAGCAGATGGTTCCTGGACGTCAAATGTTCCCACCTGTGAGCCAGGTAGGTGTTTTCCTTTTTATTCCTGTGTTTCTACTGCCATTGTGAGCAAAGTTTGTAATGGTTCTCTGTAACCCACAGTGCTGTTAATGGCAGCGTGTCCACACGAGCCGCTCTTCAATGAAGTGCAATTTCAGACTGTAATTAAACGTCCTTTTGCAAATCCCAACTTTTGGCTGTAAGACTCTAAAATTCAGTAACAAATGACACTATTCGTGCATTAGATTCAAAGTAATTGCTGAAGTTCAGTCTTTTCCTCCTGGCATAAAATGGCACTTTTGGTTGTCGGCCAATGTAATAAGGTTCCTGTTTGTGCATGTGAGCTTTATTGAAAAGTGAAGATTATGATTCACCTTTCAGTATTTCAGAGTCCAGAATCCGTGACCTGTTCAGCACCCGTGGTTGAAAATGGAGTGGTAAAAGGTGGAGCCAAGCCATCGTACGACCCCAACGATACTGTTAGCATCATCTGCAAAGCTGGCTGTCGTATGATTGGTGCATCAGTGGCCAAATGTGGACCAGATGGCCAATGGCAGGGCTTGCCCCGTTGCCGCTTCACAGCAAAATTACCTTGATGCTATGACCAATCCTTGATGTATTAAATGCATAAACGTGACCAAACTTGACATGACTCATTCTTGACTCGTCTGTAGAACATGTGTTCAGATGGTTTTGTTCCTGAATGCATTACCAAATGGTTATCAATTTAGTTGGTTGTCTCTGCAGTGTGGTGATGTGGGTTAAAATGCTACAAACACTACACGTGTGACTCGTAACTACACCTGCAGAGGGTTTTCAAACCCTGCTCCAACTCATCTGCCTTTGCAAGTAATCCCAAAGACCTAGACTAGTTGGTTCAGGTGTGTCCATCTACAGTTGGAGCTGGACTTTGCAGGAATGAATAACCTGCCTTAATACATGGGCATTTAAAAGATGACCTACCTAGATGGCATATTGAGAAGGGGGGGGGTGGAACCCGTAACTCAAGTGGGTTGATTGCAAAGAATTTCTCACTTTCAAATGTGAAACTGATTTGGGCCAATAATCATTCAGATTAAGACTGAGAATTTGTATTTTGAGTTGCTTGTTTACATTAAGTTAGTGCAAGTTGTTCTCAATGTGATCTCATGCCTGACTAAGAGTTGATGGCACAAAGGAATTGTTATTCCTTGTCACGCTGATCAGATTCTGGAAGCAAATCCAATGTCCAATCAACTAAGGATGTTTTGGGAGTTTGCTGAATCCTTCGGAAGGATTAATATCCAAGTAAATTTGGTTCTTGGCTTTTTTGTTTAGGTCAAGAAAGTGGAAGTTCATTAGTTATACGGGCAGCACAGTTTCCTGGATCTTTGGGATACTCCATGTGAAGGGTTAAATATCAACGTTTAACAAGAGCAGGATTCAGGTCGCAGTTCAGTAGAGCTTCATTCCATCTGAAGATGAGTGTGGAGACCTGCTAGTGATTAGAAGGATGGGATGTTCAAGTAGAAATGATCAAAGCCAATATTTCTATAACTAAATGGGAATGCACAGTGTCTCCATTTTAAGAGGAAATGGGAAAACTTTAGAAAATTATCCAGCATTAATTTGGATGCTGGCTCTTTCTCCGTGTCCACTAGTTCTTTCGCTACATAGGAGTAGGCCCAGATGGAAACTGTGGTGTGTTCTGTATGCACAGATTCTGTCTGGGCCTGCCAATGAGACACGGTAAAGAATTACTGGTTTCATGGCTTGATTGTGCTGCGTGTGGATCACCTTCAAATTCAATGGAAACAGGTCCCAAGGATTTCAGATCCCATTCGTGACTTGCAGTGGTGCAGTCTCAAATTTAGCCCTAGTCCATTGTCCACACATCTATGTTCAAAGATAAAAATTGATTGGAAAATAATTGTGTTGTTCAGCAGATTTAAGGTGGATATCTGTTGCCCATGTTAAATCAAGTTCTTTGCTACGGGCACTAAAATGTGTTTGATCTTTACTCTAGAATACCATATGGTTATGCCTGTAATGGTGGGTCCCAGGGAACGAGAGACTCAGTTGCTGATGCTATGGGAATGTCCACCTAGGAATGACTATCTCTGAAGCACTTTAAAATCACTGCAATTATTGGCAGATGGGTCCAACAGGTGTCGAATACGCCTCAAGACTCACATATTTAATTATTAACTAGGAATGTGCGGCACGACTAATTTCACTGACCTTTAAATTTTCATTTTGGAGTCGACTAGTCTAAAGAAACCCTCAAAACAGTCAAAAAACATTGTATATCTGACCCATTTAAAATACTTAATCTGTTCCATAAACCACTAAATTCAGCTGTAAAGGTGCTTTTATCTGGGACTTGCTTGGCATGCATTATGATCATTGTACATTAAGTGTAGGACACATTAATTGTGTAAACAGGCATATTTATTGAAAACGGGTAAATGATTAAGCAGTGCAGGACCAATAGAGCAACCCTGATAGCCGGTTCTGAATGGAATTCACCAAGTAAAAGTCACTGAACATATTAAAACCATCAGAACATTGTTGAAAATAATTAACCAGTCGGCCAAATCTATGAGAGAAAAAAAATTTATGAAATGTTGCGCTTAGGGTACAACAGAGCTAAAGGTGCCCTGGGGTAAAGGGCTCCTTTTGATTTGATATTCTCCCAAAACACTAAATAGCATAAACTGACACAGGAATTTCCTAAACAACTGTTTGTCACTATACACTGCAAAATGTTCCCGTTCCATGAGGTCTTTGTGCGCAATGTCTGAAGTTGGATTTTGAGGTAATTTGATTATTTAATAATTTTTTGAATGCTGCAAATTTATGAAGCTAATGAAAATCCTGTTCTTTTAAAATCAAACTAAATTAAATATAAAGATTTTCCTGTGAGAGACGGGGGAGTGACTTCACTGTTACTTACAGCTGATCGGTTCAGTATCAGTATCAAGTTGTTTTATTTCTGTTGTTTTGTAACCGTGGCCTGTTAAACACTATTGTGGCTGTTTCTGCTCTTGAGCCAATCAGATGTAAGTGGAGACTCTAACCTGCTACACCTGGAGTCCTGCTTATTTAAAGAGGTGCTGGCTGCACTTCATGCCTGCTGCTGCCCCAGGAAATCTACTCCAGTGTTTAGTGTTTGTTTGATGATTTTTATTTGAAGATGATGGTGAGGGTTGTCTTAGTTCAAATAGATTACAGAAGACGGAGTAGGTTTTGACTGCTTTTTATGTTGGTCCCATACTTGGGTCGTAACTGGCAAATGGAGTGATAAAAAATGGAGTGAAGCCGTTGAACAAACCCAAAGATACTGTGATCATCATCTGCAGCAAGGGCTTTGATATCACTGGCTCACCACAAGGGTCATGTGGACTAGATGGCCAATGGCATGGCTTGCCCCATTGTTGATGTACCTGTAATGATGTGGTCTCTGTTCATTGATGTATATTGTGCTATGAAATGAAGACGCTTGAATAGAAAAAGTATGTTTCTGGTATTTGTCTTGTTGTCTTTCAGGGATTGCTCAGTAAAAACAGAAATGTTATTTGGTCTTTTGTACATTTTTATGTTTTTTAAAGCTGTGTGATTGTGTGTAGGTGAGGGATTGTTTTCAACATTATTCAGTGTTAATCTCTACTGCATTTCATCCTCATTTGTGTTGAATCAAATATGGAACATCAAAACATGACACAACATGTTTGATACCGATTATGAATGCATCCCTGAAGAAACAGATTAAATTATAGACGTATATAATACATGTACATATTATGGCACAATGACAATTGTGATTTTGGGATAACCTGTTTCTTAAAGTATCCACATTTACTGAAGTATTTATTTCCACTCATGTACAGCATGTTATTCATAGTTTTATTTATTTTACTTCTGAGTAAAATATTTAAACAGTACCCATTTTCAAAGGGAAAGTTCACTCAAAAATGAAAATGTATAATTTACTCACCCTCATGCCATCCCAGATGTGTATGACTTCTACAGAACAAAGCAAGATTTGCAGAAGAATATCTCAGCTCTGTTGGTCCATCAAGTGAATGGTGACTAGGAATTTTGAAGATCGAAAAAGGACATAAAGGTAGCATAAAATCGTCCATTAGACTCCAGTGGTTTAATCCATGTCTTCTGTGTGTTTGAGAAACAGATCAATATTTAAGTCCTTTTTTAACTATAAATGTTCCTCCCTGCCCAGTAGGTGGCGATATGCATTAAAACAAAAGTTTTAAAGTGAAAGATTTATAGTAAAAAAAAAAAAAGGGGGCAAATATTTATCTGTTTCTCACACAAACCTATCGTATCACTTATGTAGACATGAATTTAAACACTGGAGTCGTATGGGTTACATTTTTGCTGCCTTTATGTGCAATTTGGAGCTTGAAAGATTTGGTCACCATTCACTTGCATTGTATGAACCTACAAAGCTGAGATATTCCTCTACAAAGTGTAATTTCTGTTCTGCAGAAGAAAGTCATACACATCTGGGATGGCATGAGGGTGAGTAAATGATTAGATCATTTTCATTAATGGGTGAACTATCCTTTTAAATGGTCTTTATATTTTCCTAGAGGATATTTGAGAGACAGGGTGGGTTGAGGTGGCCATATTTCTTTGGAAAATATTGCAAAAGGGTTCTTCTTACTCAAATGACCTATAAAAACATTGGCATCAACTCACGATGTTTAAATGTAAAATAGCAGCATGTCGTGAGAAGACCAATTTGATGAAAATGTTCATATCTTTCACCATGTTCATATTTATAATTTTTTATGGGAAATGCAAACTTAAAAACAATAAACAATATTTTGAAGGGAAAAAAAACTGAAAAGAAATATTTGCGCTGGAAAATAGCAAAACGAGGTATTTTCCCCCTGACCATAGAAGGATTAAGTACAATTCTCTGTTCTTTTTACACCTCAGAATAAAACAGATATTGTTAAAATTTAAAAGGTGTCAAAAATTAGGGTTAGTCTTCTCAAAAATATCATTATATATATATATATATGATATTGTAATCAGCTGTTAAAAATGTCCGAGATATTCGCTCAGTTTCTCAGTTCCCGCCACTTTTGAGCGCAAGCAACGAGGCAGAGAATTTACGGCGCATGCGCACAGTGTTTGATTGCGATTGGAGGATTGTTAGATTGGATGCAGGTGTTCTGGGATAGTAGTCTATTTTAATTAAGGCAAGGTTTTTTTTTTTTTTTTTTGGATCAGACAGAATCATTCAGTTGACACGAAGAGCTGCAGATCGTCAAGAAAATGGCACTGATTTGGGGAACTGTAATGATATTAGTATTTGCACACTTTGTGGGTAAGTAGTTGTTATCTTAGGACAATTTGATATACGATAAGTGCAAAATACTACAAATCATGCTTAACTCTTGTCATTATGGCCATATAGCCGTAATTTGATGGCTTTTAGTTCAAATAAAATTACACATGCTGTGGAAGGCCAATTAAATTGGGAGTGTTTTCATATACAATCTAAATTAGATGATTTGGTTCTTTTAAATTATTTTAGTTTGTAAAATTTGTTAGTTGGGATCAAATAGTTTTTGATTGTATGGCCCTATTAAAAGTGCACTCCGTTTTCATTCATATGTCTTGGACTTTCTATGTGCACCCAGGCCCATCACATTTTATTATTATTATTTGGTCATGTGATCCTAACATGGCTGCCCCCATGAGGGTGCCTTCTCTGTAGAATAAAATCGCTCCTATAAGGTTACTAATGTGACCCAAGTCTTCATCTCATGTGAGTGCTCATGAGAGGTGTGTTTTTTTTTGGGGGGGGGTGGAACATATGTACACCTTTTTTCAATTTCGTGTTGCTGTGCTTTGAATTTCTATGTCTGTTTGTCCACCTCAGATTGTGTTGAACCAGAGGATTCTCCGCAAATGCAGCTGGATGATGGTCGTTCTAAATCGGAGTTCAAGAAAGGGCAGGATGACGGTCGTTCTAAATCGGAGTTCAAGAAAGGGCAGGATGACGGTCGTTCTAAATCGGAGTTCAAGAAAGGGCAGAATGACGGTCGTTCTAAATCGGAGTTCAAGAAAGGGCAGGATGGCGGTTGTTCTAAATCGGAGTTCAAGAAAGGGCAGGATGGCGGTCATTCTAAATCGGAGTTCAAGAAAGGGCAGGATGACGGTCGTTCTAAATCGGAGTTCAAGAAAGGGCAGGATGGCGGTTGTTCTAAATCGGAGTTCAAGAAAGGGCAGGATGGCGGTCGTTCTAAATCGGAGTTCAAGAAAGGGCAGGATGTGGATTTTAAATGCGATCCAGGTTACACGCTAGCAAAAGGAAGTAAAATATGCCATAGTAAGACATCTACCCGTCTGTCAAACATCTATCAATATGCAGTTCTTTCATATGTGTTTTCTATTCTTCCAGAGATTATGTGCAAGCCAATGAGTGCCATATAACACTGTAATTTAGTGTTTGCTAAATATATTTGTACTGCGAGTTCTTGCAGACCTTTTGTATTGACTTTGCTGATTTTACTTTAATTGGAGACCAAATTTAGTCGCAAGCGTTTTGGTTTTTTTTCCCAGTTAGATTGCCCATCCCCAATTTGAGGTGCATAAAATTAGTTTTGCATCAACGGATCATTGGCATTCATATAAACGGTTTGTTAAAATGTGCTCACTACATGTGCGCTTTAACAGCTAGTGAAACAATTTAAAAACCTGCACGTGATTCTCTGAACTCCTTTTCTGGTTCCTCCAGTGGTGAAATGTCCAGCAATTTTCGTCGCCAATGGTCAGGTTTCCACGCAAGCGGTCGTGTTTAACACCGTTGTTCAGATCACCTGCGCTCCTGGATTTAATCTGAATGGAGCACCGCAAGTCCGCTGTGGAGCAGATGGTTTCTGGACTCCAAACATTCCCAACTGTGAGCCCGGTAGGTGATCTTCAGGTGTGAGATTAAGGTGCAAGATGGGTTTCACACATTTATATTGGCACCCATGTTAACCGGTTACAGATCTTCCTGCATCAACCTAATTGAGACGTGACTGACATCTAATTGATGCCTACACTGCCTACCAAAAGTTTGGAATAATGTACACATTTTGCTCTATGGAAGGCAATCGGTACTTCTAAAGTGGCATTCATCTGATCACAATGTGTAGTCCGGACATTAATGTGAAATTTGGTTCAAGTTCAGAAATTCTCAAATTGTAATGCAGTTCTCAAAATCCTCCATGTGCAGCAATGACTGCTTTGTTGATCCTTTGCATTCTAGCTCAGTTTGTCTGGATACTCAGGGTGACCTTTCACCCCAAGCTTCCTGTAGCACTTGCCGTAGGTGTGTTTGTCTTGTCAGGCACTGGTCTAGTTGATCCCACAAACGCTCAATGGGTTTGAGATTCGGAACACCTGTCCAATGTCTTTGCCCACTCTAAACCATTTTTGTTTCTGTTTTAAAAGCGTCTTTCTTTGCAGTTCTGCAGTTCGCTTTACTGTTGTACATGAAATTGTGTTTGAGCGGCTAGAATTCAATGAAGCCGTCCGCTGGGGACACATGAGGTGTCCATTTCTCAAACTAGAGACACTGATGTACTTATCATCTTAGTTGGACATCTGGCCTTCCACATCTCTTTGTCCTAAAGCCTTTGTAGACTGTAGTGAACACCTTTTGTATGAAATCTTCAGTTTTGGCAATTTCAAGCATTGTATGGAGTTTCTAGACAAAGCGGTTTCTTTCTTTTTTGCCATTTATTAACCTTCAGATATCCCAGTCTATTGCATACTGTGGCAACTAAAAAACAAAGATTTAAATAAGCTTCATTTAACAAACCAAATAGTTTGATATAATGGCAAGGGGTTTATTTATATTTTTTTATTAGCAATTTAGCATGATTGCTTGACGATAAGTTGTTTGATGGTTGCTGGACATGGGGCCTGTCTAGATTTGATCAAACAACTTCAGATAGTGATGGTGCTGTTTTTCTAAATGCAGTAGTGTCCTGACTATACTTCGTAATCCATTGAATGCCACTTTGGTGAAATAAAGTACCAATTTCCTCAACTACTAATTCTGTACTTTCCCAACTTTTGGCTGCCGTGTATTGGCTGTAAGGCCTACTGATTTCTTTCATGCTCTTACTGACTACTGCGCAGAGTCTGTGCTTGCTGCTTATTGGATGCTTCTGTTTCCTCAGTGAAATGTCCAGTCGTAGTGGTCGCCAATGGTGTGGTTGCCCCACAAGCGGTTTCATTTAAAGCTGTTGTCCAGATCTTCTGCGATCGTGGGTTTGTACTGAACGGAGCACAATTAATCCGTTGTGGAGCTGATGGTTCCTGGATGCCAAACATTCCCACCTGTGAGCCAGGTAGGTGTTCTACAGGTGTGCTAGAGATTTGAGGCATATGACCTGTTTTGCACCAGCAAAAAGTGTTAATTGGCACGTCTTTTGGTGCCAATATTAACTGGTCACGGTCTTTACACTGTCTCTGTATGCAGCACAGCTCTTTGCAGTTGATGTGCAGCTGCATGTAAGCTTTGGATGCTGTGCTTGGGACTGAGTGAACCTATCATTGAAATTGAAGATTGTTTTGATATTTGGCATATGTTCTACCTGTAGACCGCAGTGTACAGTAACCAAATACTTGCATTACTGTAATTCTTGGGAAATAGTACTTGTAGTTCAACTTTTACTGGAGTACATTAAGTGCTGTATCTGTACTTTTACTGCGCTATTATCCCACTGTCTGTGTTCGCTACCCTGTCCTGATTGTATTTTTATCTAGCAACATGATTGACTAGGGAGAGTCGTGACTTCCCCTCAAATCGCATGTAAATATAACTTTAATTGCAGCTGTAGATCTGCCACTTTATTTTAATATGTGGAGGATGTCTTCAACGCTTAAAAGCCTTTTTGCAGTGGAAAGTCCAATTGCTTGACTCATGTGAGTTTAACTTGCTCAAGCCAGATATCAGCATTAATCCTGCCTCTAATTTGAAGAAAGGTATCGAGGTAAATTTCATTATTTTGTTTGCTAGGTTGTCTATAACTTGGCCTGTAAATTAGCTTTCTATTACTGAGATTAATGCAATGTTATCAATAGGGCTGCGTGATGAAATCTTTGTTTATCTGAAAAAGATGTCCGATTTTGATAAATGAGTAATTTTCTATACTAGTCCTATATTGTACATCTAGAACAGGGGTGTTAATTTCATTGATCACATTTACCAAGATGACCGTTGGTTGATCTAGATAAAATAATGGACTTTTTCGTGACGTCTGTCGCTGTTTGCACGGTTTGACAGGCTCTAATGTTTGAGCGCTATTGCTGTTCCGGCTGTGCCCGTCTTGGTCAAAAGTGAATGTATCTTGTTGGCCTTCAAGTGGACATGAATTGAGCACTGTGTAGTTGGCTGTTATATAAATGCTATTAATCAAACAAGGAAACGAGAGAACCACTCACGACTTCAGATGAATAACTTGATTGGCTTTAAAAGTGTTACTGTAATATAATACTGACCCCTGATGTGGTGTTAATTTGTATAATAAATTACCAGGAAAGAGCTGATAAAATTGGTTTTTGTTTTTTCAAATGCCTGCTAGAAAAGTCATCTTTGGAATGTTCTGCAATAAACATTGCTCTACTGTCACAAACTTCAGAAAATTGTGCGTCATGCATTCGAATGATGTGTAGATGAGGAATCGAGACTCTTTTTCCACATGCTGCTTTCTCTTGTTCCTCAGTGACTTGTCCAGACATTTACGTCGCCAATGGTGAGGTTGCCCCACAAGCGGTTGTGTTTAACACCGTTGTTCAGATCACCTGCTCTCCTGGATTCAATCTGAATGGAGCACAGCAACTCCGCTGTGGAGCAGATGGTTCCTGGACTTCAAATGTTCCCACTTGTGAGCCAGGTAGGTGCTCTTCAGGTGCACGCAAGCAGCATTAACTGAATGCACTATTCAAACTGCCAGCATAAGCAGTGTGTGGCAGAAGCGCAGGTGCATGCAGACTTGTATTTAGGTGTATAATGCTGCCGATTTAATGAAGTACTCTGACTGTTTGGAGGTGGTTAAAGGGCACCAATGTTCAACTAATATGCACGTTTGCTGGCACAAACTATTTTCTGTTAGCTACATTTTTACCAGTGTTCTAGTAGGCATTGCACAACTGAATTTAGATTTACTATGAAAATAAAATGGATGTTGGTAAGCCCAAGACAGTGGCAAGACTCCCAGATGGTCTTTAGATGAGGAGAGAAACCAACTCCATTGTTTATCCACATGCTTGTCTCTTTCTGTTCCTCAGTGACCTGTCCAGACATTTACGTCGCCAATGGTCAGGTTGCCCCACAAGCGGTCGTGTTTAACACCGTTGTTCAGATCACCTGCTCTCCTGGTTTCAATCTGAATGGAGCACAGCAACTCCGCTGTGGCGCAGATGGTTCCTGGACACCAAATGTTCCCACCTGTGAGCCAGGTAGGAGTTCTTTTTATTCCTGTGTTTCTACTGCCATTGTGAGCAAAGTTTGTAATGGTTCTCCATAACCCACTCTGGTAACCATTTGTTCAGTTGAATACTGCAAGCCACAGTGCTGTTAATAGCAGCGTGTCCACACGAGCAGCTCTTCACTGACGTGCAAATTCAGTTCAATTAAACATCCTTTTGCAAATCACAACATTTGGCTGTAAGAGACTCTAAAATTCAGTAACAAATGACACAATTCGTGCATTAGATTAAAAGTAATTGCTGAAGTTCAGTCTTTTCCTCGCATAAAATGGCACTTTTGGTTGTCGGCCAATGTAATAAGGTTCCTGTTTGTGCATGTGAGCTTCATTGAAAAGTGAAGATTATGATTCACCCCTACATATGTGTTTTTGGTTAACCTACATGAGCACCCAATGTGACTTTCCTGAATGTAGTGTTCTGTTTCTCTGGTTTTCAGTATTTCAGAGTCCAGAATCCATGACCTGTTCAGCACCCGTGGTTGAAAATGGAGTGATAAAAGGTGGAGCCAAGCCATCGTACGAACCCAATGATACTGTTAGCATCATCTGCAAAGCTGGCTGTCATATGATTGGTGCATCAGTGGCCAAATGTGGACCAGATGGCCAATGGCAGGGCTTGCCCCGTTGCCGCTCCACAGCAAAATTCCCTTGATGCTATGACGTGACCAATCCTTGATGTATTAAATGCATAAACGTGACCAAACTTGACATGACTCATTCTTGACTTGTCTGTTTATGATCAGAATTTGGAAGCAAATCCAACATCAGATCAAGAATGTTTAGAGATTGCTGAAGGATTAATATCCAAGTATATTTAGTTCGCTTTTAGATCAAGAAAGTGGAAGATCATTAGTTATACGGGCAGCACAGTTTCCTTGATCTTTGGGATACTCCATGTTAAATGTCATTATTTAACCATCCACAAGCGCAGGATTCAGATCACCGGTTCAGTAGAGCTTCGTTCCATCTGAAGATGAGCGTGGAGACCTGCTAGTGATAAGGATGGGATTTGAGGAGTTTAACCATTTAGAAATGGTCAAAGCCAATATTTCTAACTAAATGGGAATGCACACTGTCTCCATTTAAGAGGAAATGGGGAAATTTCAGAATTCTTCAGCATTAATTTTGGTCCACTAGTTCTATCGCTCCATAGGAGTAGGCCCAGGGGAATGACTGGTTTCATGGCTCGATTGTGCTGCATGTGGATCAAATTCAATGGAAACAGGTCCCAAGGATTCCAGATCCCATTCATGACTTTCAGTGGTGTAGTCTCAAATTTAGCCCTAGTCCATTGTCCACACATCTATGTCCAAAGATACAAATCTGTAGTTCAGCAGATTTAAGGTGGATATCTGTTGCCCATCATTTAGTTCTTTGCTACTGTCACTAAAATGTGTTTGATCTTTACTCTAGAAAACTGTATGGTTATGCCTGTAATGGTGGGTTCCAGGGAACAAGACTCAAACAGTTGCTGATGCTATGGCAATGTCCACCTAGGAATGATGATCTCTGAAGCACTTTAAAATCACTGCAATTATTGGCAGATGGGTCCAACAGGTGTCGAATAGGACTCAGGGCTCACACATTTTTAATTATTGACTAGGGATGTGCGGAAAGACTAATTTCACTGATGTTTAAATGTACATTTTGGTGTCAACTAGTCTAAAAAGAAACCCTCAAAAGACATTGTATATCTGACCCGTTTAAAATACTTAATCTGTTCCAAAAGCCACTAAATTCAGCTGTAAAGGTGCTTTTATCTGGGACGTGCGTGGCATGCATTATGATCATTGTACATACAAGAATAGGACGTTAAACGCATTCATTGTGAATACAGGCATATTTATTGAAAACGGGTAAATGATTAGGCAGTGCAGGACCAATAGAGCAACCCTGATAGCCGGTTCTGAATGGAATTCACCAAGTAAAAGTTACTGAACATATTAAAACAGTCAGAACATTGTTGAAAATAATTAACCAGTCGGCCAAATCTATGAGAGAGAAAAAAAAATTGCTGAAAAGTTGCACGTAGGGTACAACAGAGCTAAAGGTGCCCTGGGGTAAAGGGCTCCTTTTGATTTGATAATCTCCAAAAACACTAAATAGCATAAACTGACACAGGACTTTCCTAAACAACTGTTTGTCACTATACACTGCAAAATGTTCCCGTTCCATGAGGTCTTTGTGCGCAATGTCTAAAGTTGGATTTTGAGGTCATTTAATAATCTTTAAGAAAGATGCCAAGGGTCCCTGCTCATCAGCATGAATGTGCCTTAGGCATGCTGCATTGAGGCAAAAGGACTGCAGATGTGGCCAGGGCAATAAATTGCAATGTCCGTACGGTGAGATGCCTAAGACAGCGCTACAGGGAAACAGGAAGGACAGCTGATCATCCTCGCAGAGGCAGACCACGTGTAACAACACCTGCACTGGATCGGTACATCTGAATATCACACCTGCGGGACAGGTACAGGATGGCAACAAGAACTGCCTGAGTTACACCAGGAACGCACAATCCCTCCATCAGTGTTCAGACTGTCTGAAATACGCTGAGAGAGGCTGGACTGAGAGCTTGTAGACCTGTTGTAAGGCAGGTCCTTACCAGACATCACCGGCACCAACGACACCTGTGGGCACAAACCCACCTTCACTGGACCAGACAGGACTGGCAAAAAAGTGCTCTTCACTGACGAGTCGTGGTTTTGTCTCACCAGGGGTGATGGTCGTACTTGCGTTTATCGTGGAAGGAATGAGCATTACAGAGGCCTGTACTCTGGAGCGGGATCGATTTGGAGGTGGAGGTTCGGTCATGGTCTGGGGCGGTGTGTCACAGCATCATCGGACTGAGCTTATTGTCATTGCAGGCAATCTCAACGCTGTGCGTTTAGGCTCATCCTGATATGACCCTCCAGCCAGCAGCCATACTGCTCGTTCTGTGCGTGATTTCCTGCAAGACAGGAATATCAGTGTTCTGCCATGGCCAGCAAAGAGCCCGGATCTCAATTCAACTATAACTACAGATCTCAACAATACATTTTCCTCCCTGCCCAATAGGTGGCGATATGTATTAAAACGTGAATAAAACAAAACGAGTTTTAAAGTGAAAGATTTATTGTAAAAAAAAAAAAAATCTTTGCCCTTTGCCTTATATTTATATATTAGAAATGTTTCTCACACACACCTATCATATCGCTTCTGTTGACATGAATTTAAACACTGGAGTCATATGGGTTACTTTTTTGCTGCCTTTATGTGCAATTTGGAGTTTAGGGTTCTTACTTAGGTCAAATGACTTATAATACTTTGGCATCAACTCGCCATGTTTAAATGTAAAATAGCAGCATGTCGTGAGAAGACCAATTTGATGTAAATGTTCATATCTTGTATCATGTTATTTTTTTATGGAAAATGCAAACATAAAAACAATAAACAATATTTTGAAGGGAAAAACTGAAAAGAAATATTTGCATCCAAATTGCGCTGGAAAATAGCAAAACGAGGTATTTCCCCCCTGACCATAGAAGGATTAAGTACAATTCTCTGTTCTTTTTACACCTCAGAATAAAACAGATATTGTTAAAATTTAAAAGGTGTCAAAAATTAGGGTTAGTCTTCTCAAAAATATAATATATATATATATATATATATATATATATATATATATATATATATATATTTAAAAAATACTCTAATTCCTTGTAATCAGCTGTTAAAAATGTCCAAAATATACGCTCAGTTTCTCTGTTCCCGCCACTTTTGAGCGCAAGCAATGAGGCAGAGAATTTACGGCGCATGCGCACAGTGTTTGATTGCGATTGGAGGATTGTTAGATTGGATGCAGGTGTTCTGGGATAGTAGCCTATTTTAATTAAGGCAAGGTTTGTTTGGATCAGACAGAAGCATTCAGTTGACACGAAGAGCTGCAGATCGTCAAGAAAATGGCACTGATTTGGGGAACTGTAATGATATTAGTATTTGCACACTTTGTGGGTAAGTAGTTGTTATCTTAGGACAATTTGGTATACGAGAAGTGCAAAATACTACAAATCATGCTTAACTCTTGTCATTATGGCCATATAGCAGTAATTTGATGGCACATGCTGTGGAAGGCAAATAAAATTGGGAGTGTTTTCATATACAATCCAAGTTAGATAATTTGGTTCCTAAAATTATTTTAGTTTGTGAAATTTGTTAGTTGGGATCAAATAGTTTTTGATTGTATGGCCCTATTAAAGGTGCACTCCGTTTTCATTCATATTGTCTTGGGCCTGGATGCACATAGATACAAGTCCATCACATTTTATTATTATTTGCTCATGTGGTCCTAACATGGCTGCCCCCATGAGGATTAGGCCTAATGTTTAGTCAACACAACGGAGATATGCAGATGATATTTAAAAGACCATTTATTTAGTCTAACACCATCTTCAATACAATACTGTAATCAAACAATATATTTAAAAACGACATTATAGCCTTAAGTGCAGGATCTGAAAGTTGGTCGTTTTGTCGCTAATGGTTACACACACACACACACACCGTTGGCGGTGCGCTCGAAGTCATCTGTCAGTTGTGCAGTTACCCAAAATCTCGTTACTTAGCATGTAACGTTAGTTACACTCCATCAGGTTAACGTTAGTTACGTCCTTAAAGAGGCTTGCAAAAAATATGTCCCTAAATAACGTAAATCGTACGTGTGAGAAGAACACATGATAAACAACAATAATTGAGCAGATACATGATCTCTGTTTGGTCATGGGAGGTTTCACAGAGTTTGAAAATGGGTAGATAGCTTACCTTTCCCTGTGTTTACGCTCCAGGTGTCTGGTGAACGTTGAGGTGGTCCCGTCTGTCTCTGTCAATCAGACTGCAGAATCTACATTTCGCCGAATGCTTCTCTTTATTTGACGATGTGCAGAAGAACTCATTGTGTTCTACGAAAGCAAATTTTATGACCAAGGAATTCGCTGACATGCTACTGACTGACTGTGCTCTTTACGCTCTACGTTACACTCTCACTTGGGTATAATGTTATATGGATGGATGAGCGCCAACGGCTGTGTCACAAAGAAAATACATGTGATTGGTTGCATTTGAAGGGCGCAAAATAATAATACTGTTGCATTATCGAACGTTGTGTCGTCGTGGATATTGTATTGCTAAATCCCCCGACCACTATGTCGGTCTGAGACAGCGAGACCTAGACAAGACTGAGACCAAAGACCGTCAAGGCTGTGACAAGACCGAGACCACGTAAAAGTGATCTCGAGACATACATCACTACCTCTCTGTACAATAAAATCGCTCCTATAAGGTTACTAATGTGACCCATGTCTTCATCTCATGTGCGTGCTCATGAGAATTACAGTGTGTGTTTTGGGGGGACAAATGTACACCTTTTTCAATTTTGTGGTGCTGTGCTTTGAAATTCTATGTCTGTTTGTCCACCTCAGATTGTGTTGAAGCAGAGGATTCTCAGCAAATGCAGCTGGATGACGGTCGTTCTAAATCGGTGTTCAACAAAGGGCAGGATGTGGATTTTAAATGCGATCCAGGTTACACGCTAGCAAAAGGAAGTAAAATATGCCATAGTAAGACATCTACCCGTCTGTCAAACATCTATCAATATGCAGTTCTTTCATATTTGTGTTTTCTATTCTTCCAGAGATTATGTGCAAGCCAATGAGTGCCATATTACTGTAATTTAGTGTTTGCTAAATATATTTGTACTGCGAGTTCTTGCAGACCTTTTGTATTGACTTTGCTGATTTTACTTTAATTGGAGACCAAATTTAGTCGCAAGCTTTTTTTTTTTTTTTCAGTTAGATTGCCCATCCCCAATTTGAGGTGCATAAAATTTGTTTTCCATCAACGGCTCATTGGCATTCATGTGAACGGTTTGTTAAAATGGTGCTCACTACATGTGAGCTTTGACAGCTAGTGAAACCATTTAAAAACCTGCACGTGATTCTCTGAACTCCTTTTCTGGTTCCTCAGTGGTGAAATGTCCAGCAATTTCCGTTGCCAATGGTCAAGTTTCCACGCAAGCGGTTGTGTTTAACACCGTTGTTCAGATCACCTGCGCTCCTGGATTTAAGCTGAATGGAGGGCAGAAACTCCGCTGTGGAGCAGATGGTTCCTGGATTCCAAATGTTCCCACCTGTAAGCCAGGTAGGTGATCTTCAGGTGTGCCAGAGATTGAGGTGCTGAAGGTACATGTGCAGTGGAAGGGGGGAAACTATCCTTTTCTGTTGGGTGATCTCAGTTTAGTATAATTTGTATAGTACTTTTTCCAGTTTGTTCCAGAGTAGTGTTTCAAGATTAGGAATAAATTGCTGCTTTACAAACGCCCCATAGAGCAAACCAAATGCAACAGTGTAAAGGGAAGTCTCCAGATATTCTGTAGATGAGTGAAACCTTGGTGAATGGTGTAACTTGAACTGAAATCTTGTCTAGTTTATCCACCTACTGCTCTTTCTGGTTCTACAGTGAAATGTCCGTCCATTGTCATCACCAACGGACGGGTTTCCCACAAACGGTCGTGTTTAATGCAGTTGTTCAGATCACTTGTGCTCCTGGATTCAAGCTGAATGGAGCACAGCAAGTCCGCTGTGGAGCAGATGGTTTCTGGACGCCAAACATTCCCACCTGTGAGCCCGGTAGGTGATCTTAAGGTGCAAGACTGATTTCACACATTTATATTGGCACCCATGTTAACCGGTTACAGATCTTCCTGCATCAACCTAATTGAGACGTGACTGACATCTAATTGATGCCTACACTGCCTACCCAAAGTTTGGAATAATGTACACATTATGCTCTATGGAAGGCAATCGGTACTTCTAAAGTGGCATTCATCTGATCACAATGTATAGTCCGGACATTAATGTGAAATTTATTACAATTTGAGAATTTCTGAACTTGAACCACAGTTCTCAAAATCCTCCATGTGCCGCAATGACTGCTTTGCTGATCCTTTGCGATCTAGCTCAGTTTGTCTGGATACTCGGGGTGACCTTTCACCCCAAGCTTCCTATAGCACTTGCCGTAGGTGTGTTTGTCTTGTCAGGCACTGGTCTAGTTGATCCCACAAACGCTCAATTGGTTTGAGATCCAGAACACCTGTCCAATGTCTTTGCCCACTCTAAACCATTTTTGTTTCTGTTTTAAAAGCGTCCGTCTTTGCAATTCTTCCCAGAAGCCCTGCACCCCTGAGTTCGCTTTACTGTTGTACATGAAATTGGGTTTGAGCGGCTAGAATTCAATGAAGCTGTCCGCTGGGGACACGTGAGGCGTCCATTTCTCAAACTAGAGACACTGATGTACTTATCATCTTAGTTGGACATCTGGCCTTCCACATGTCTTTCTGTCCTTGTTGGAAACCGTTGTCCTAAAGCCTTTGAAGACTGTAGTGAACACCTTTTGTATGAAATCTTCAGTTTTGGCAATTTCAAGCATTGTATGGAGTTTCTAGACAAAGCGGTTTCTTTCTTTTTGCCATTTATTGACCTTCAGATATCCCAGTCTATTGCATACTGTGGCAACTAAATAACAAAGATTAAATGAGCTTAATTTAACAAACCAAATAGCTTTCAACTGTGTTTGATATAATGGCAAGGGGTTTATTTTATTTATTTTTTTAGCAATTTAGCATGATTACTTGACGATAAGTTGTTTGATGGTTACTGGACATGGGGCATGTCTAGATTTGATCAAACCACTTCAGATAGTGATGGTGCTGTTTTTCTAAATGCAGTAGTGTCCTGACTATACTTCGTGATCCATTGAATGCCACTTTGGTGAAATAAAGTACCAATTTCCTCAAAACCGCTAATTCTGTACTTTCCCAACTTTTGGCTGCCGGTGTATTGGCTGTAAGGCCTACTGATTTCTTTCATGCTCTTACTGACTACTGCGCAGAGTCTGTGCTTGCTGCTTATTGGATGCTTCTGTTTCCTCAGTGAAATGTCCAGTCGTAGTGGTCGCCAATGGTGTGGTTGCCCCACAAGCGGTTTCATTTAAAGCTGTTGTCCAGATCTTCTGCGATCGTGGGTTTGTACTGAACGGAGCACAATTAATCCGTTGTGGAGCTGATGGTTCCTGGACGCAAACATTCCCACCTGTGAGCCAGGTAGGTGTTCTACAGGTGTGCTAGAGATTTGAGGCATATGACCTGTTTTGCACCAGCAAAAGTGTTAATTGGCACGTCTTTTGGTGCCAATATTAACTGGTCACGGTCTTTACACTGTGTCTGTATGCAGCACAGCTCTTTGCAGTTGATGTGCAGCTGCATGTAAGCTTTGGATGCTGTGCTT
This sequence comes from Xyrauchen texanus, assembly GCF_025860055.1. NCBI lineage: Eukaryota > Metazoa > Chordata > Actinopteri > Cypriniformes > Catostomidae > Xyrauchen > Xyrauchen texanus. The sequence goes on from NC_068305.1 coordinate 39,387,697, forward strand.
GGGACTGGGTGAACCTATCATTGAAATTGAAGATTGTTTTGATATTTGGCATATGTTCTACCTGTAGACCGCAGTGTACAGTAATTACAAATACCTGCATTACTGTAACTGCAATTCTTGGGAAATGGTACTTGTAGTTTAACTTTTACTGGAGTACATTTTAAGTGCTGTATCTGTACTTTTACTGCGCTATTATCCCACTGTCTGTGTTTGCTACCCTGTCCTGATTGTATTTTTATCTAGCAACATGACTGACTAGGGAGAGTCGTGACTTCCCCTCAAATCGCATGTAAATAAAACTTGAATTGCAGCTGTAGATTCACCACTTTATTTTAACATGTGGAGGATGTCTTGAACACCTTAAAAGCCTTTTCGCAGTGGAAAAAGTCCAATTGCTTGACTCATGTGAGTTTAACTTGCTCAAGCCAGATATCAGCATTAATCCTGCCTCTAATTTGAAGAAACATATCGAGGTAAATTTCATTATTTTGTTTGCTAGGTTGTCTATAACTTGGCCTGTAAATTAGCTTTCTATTACTGAGATTAATGCAATGTTATCAATAGGGCTGGGTGATGAAACCTTTGTTTATCTGAAAAAGATGTCCGATTTTGATAAATGAGTAATTTTCTATACTAGTCCTATATTGTACATCTAGAACAGGGGTGTTCATTTCATTGATCACATTTACCAAGATGACCGTTGGTTGATCTAGATAAAATAATGGACTTTTGTGACGTCTGTCGCTGTGCGCGGTTTGACAGGCTCTAATGTTTGAGCGCTACTGCTGTTCCGGCTGTGACCGTCTTGGTCAAAAGTGAATGTATCTTGTTGGCCTTCAAGTGTACATGAATTGAGCACTGTGTAGTTGGCTGTTATATAAAGGCTATTAATCAAACAAGGAAACGAGAGAACCACTCATGACTTTAGATGAATAACTTGATTGGCTTTAAAAGTGTTACTGTAATATAATACTGACCCCTGATGTGGAGTTAATTTGTATAATAAATTACCAGGAAAGAGCTGATAAAATTGCTTTTTGTTTTTTCGAATGCCTGCTAGAAAAGTGTCATCTTTGGAATGTTCTGCAATAAACATTGCTCTACAGTCACAAACTTCAGAAAACTGTGCATCATGCATTCGAATGATGTGTAGATGAGGAATCGAGACTCTTTTTCCACATGCTGCTTTCTCTTGTTCCCCAGTAACTTGTCCAGACATTTACGTCGCCAATGGTCAGGTTGCCCCACAAGGGGTCGTGTTTGACACCGTTGTTCAGATCACCTGCTCTCCTGGATTCAGTCTGAACGGAGCACAGCAACTCCGCTGTGGAGCAGATGGTTCCTGGACTCCAAATGTTCCCACCTGTGAGCCAGGTAGGGGGTTTCTTTTTATTTCTGTTTCTACTGCCAGATGCGGAATCTAGACTCCCTGTATAAATTTTTACACATGCTGCTTTCTCTTGTTCCTCAGTAACTTGTCCAGACATTTACGTCGCCAATGGTGAGGTTGTCCCACAAGCTGTCGTGTTTGACACCGTTGTTCAGATCACCTGCTCTCCTGGTTTCAATCTGAACGGAGCACAGCAACTCCTTTGTGGAGCAGATGGTTCCTGGACTCCAAATGTTCCCACCTGTGAGCCAGGTAGGCGATCTAGGGGTGCTCTATTTGGTGTAAGGCCTGTTTCTCTCTCTCTCTCTTTCTGACCCAAGGTTAACCGATTAGTTCACTGTTGTGCAGGGATTTTCCTGTGTCTGTTTTGGTGGTTGCTCCCCTACATGGTCACACACATGCACAATGTCTGTTGCCTTTCATATTTTGTGACCCGTAAACGGCACTTGTAAAGGCAATTATGGGAGTTATTATTGAACTTTTTAAACACCTGGAGTCTTTTGAATTATTATTTTTTTTTTTATCCCCCTACACATGGTGCTCTCTGTTCCTCAGTAACATGTCCAGACATTTACGTCGCCAATGGTCAGGTTGCCCCACAAGCGGTCATGTTTAACACCGTTGTTCAGATCACCTGCTCTCCTGGATTCAGTCTGAATGGAGCGCAGCAACTCCGCTGTGGAGCAGATGGTTCCTGGACGCCAAATGTTCCCACCTGTGAGCCAGGTAGGGGTTTTCTTTTTATTCCTGTGTTTCTACTGCCATTGTGAGCAAAGTTTTGTAATGGTTCTCCGTAACCCACTCTGGTAAACATTTGTTCAGTCCACACGAGCAGCTCTTCACTGAAGTGCAAATTCAGACTGTAATTAAACATCCTTTTGCAACTCACAAAATTTGGCTGTAAGAGACTCAATCTAATGCACGAATTGTGTAATTTGTTACTGAATTTTAAAGTAATTGCTGAAGTTCAGTCTTCCTCTTGGCATAAAATGGCACTTTTGGTTGTCGGCCAATGTAATAAGGTTCCTGTTTGTGCATGTGAGCTTCATTGAAAAGTGACGATTATGATTCACCCCTACATATGTGTTTTTGGTTAACCTACATGAGCACCCAATGTGACTTTCCTGAATGTAGTGTTCTGTTTCTCTGGTTTTCAGTATTTCAGAGTCCAGAATCCATGACCTGTTCAGCACCCGTGGTTGAAAATGGAGTGATAAAAGGTGGAGCCAAGCCATCGTACGAACCCAACGATACTGTTAGCATCATCTGCAAAGCTGGCTGTCGTATGATTGGTGCATCAGTGGCCAAATGTGGACCAGATGGCCAATGGCAGGGCTTGCCCCGTTGCCGCTTCACAGCAAAATTTCCTTGATGGCTATGACCAATCCTTGATGTATTAAATGCATAAACGTGACCAAACTTGACACGACTCATTCTTGACTTGTCTGTTTATGATCAGAATTTGGAAGCAAATCCAACATCAGATCAACTAAGAATGTTTTGAGTTTGCTGAAGCCTTCTGAAGGATTAATATCCAAGTATATTTAGTTCGCTTTTAGATCAAGAAAGTGGAAGATCATTAGTTATACGGGCAGCACAGTTTCCTTGATCTTTGGGATACTCCATGTTAAATGTCGTTATTTAACCCTCCACAAGCGCAGGATTCAGATCGCCGGTTCAGTAGAGCTTCGTTCCATCTGAAGATTAGCGTGGAGACCTGCTAGTGATAAGGATGGGCTTTGAGGAGTTTAACCATTTAGAAATGGTCAAAGCCAATATTTCTAACTAAATGGGAATGCACACAGTCTCCATGTAAGAGGAAATGGGGAAATTTCAGAATTCTTCAGCATTAATTTTGGTCCACTAGTTCTATCGCTCCATAGGAGTAGGCCCAGGGGAATGACTGGTTTCATGGCTCGATTGTGCTGCATGTGGATCAAATTCAATGGAAACAGGTCCCAAGGATTCCAGATCCCATTCATGACTTGCAGTGATGTAGTCTCAAATTTAGCCCTAGTCCATTGTCCACACATCTATGTCCAAAGATACAAATCTGTAGTTCAGCAGATTTAAGGTGGATATCTGTTGCCCATCATTTAGTTCTTTGCTACTGTCACTAAAATGTGTTTGATCTTTACTCTAGAAAACTGTATGGTTATGCCTGTAATGGTGGGTTCCAGGGAACAAGACTCAAACAGTTGCTGATGCTATGGCAATGTCCACCTAGGAATGATCTCTGAAGCACTTTAAAATCACTGCAATTATTGGCAGATGGGTCCAACAGGTGTCGAATAGGACTCAGGGCTCACACATTTTTAATTATTGACTAGGGATGTGCGGAAAGACTAATTTCACTGACGTTTAAATGTACATTTTGGTGTCGACTTTTCTAAAAAGAAACCCTCAAAAGACATTGTATATCTGACCCGTTTAAAATACTTAATCTGTTCCAAAAGCCACTAAATTCAGCTGTAAAGGTGCTTTTATCTGGGACGTGCTTGGCATGCATTATGATCATTGTACATACAAGAATAGGACGTTAAACGCATTCATTGTGAATACAGGCATATTTATTGAAAACGGGTAAATGATTAGGCAGTGCAGGACCAATAGAGCAACCCTGATAGCCGGTTCTGAATGGAATTCACCAAGTAAAAGTTACTGAACATATTAAAACAGTCAGAACATTGTTGAAAATAATTAACCAGTCGGCCAAATCTATGAGAGAGAAAAAAAAATTGCTGAAAAGTTGCACGTAGGGTACAACAGAGCTAAAGGTGCCCTGGGGTAAAGGGCTGCTTTTGATTTGATAATCTCCAAAAACACTAAATAGCATAAACTGACACAGGACTTTCCTAAACAACTGTTTGTCACTATACACTGCAAAATGTTCCCGTTCCATGAGGTCTTTGTGCGCAATGTCTGAAGTTGGATTTTGAGGTCATTTAATAATTTTTCGAATGTTGCAAATTTATGAAGCTAATGAAAATCCTGGAAATAATCACATTTATTTAAAATGACAAAATACTTCAAAATTTACGCCAACTTACCATCCAAAACAACCTTCTGTGGTTTCTTTTCACACAAATTATGTTGCTACATATATAAAAGAATGTATCTTTATATATTTTGTGACCATAAAAAAAGCTTATTTCCCTTAAGATGTTCTTTTTAAAATCAAACTAAATTAATTCAATTTAAAGATTTTCCTGTGAGAGACGGGGGAGTGACTTCACTGTTACTTACAGCTGATCGGTTCAGTATCAGTTATCAGTATCAAGTTGTTTTATTTCTGTTGTTTTGTAACCGTGGCCTGTCAAACACTATTGTGGCTGTTTCTTTTGAGCCAATCAGATGTAAGTGGAGACTCTAACCTGCTACACCTGGAGTCCTGCTTATTTAAAGAGGTGCTGGCTGCACTTCATGCCTGCTGCTGCCCCAGGAAACCTACTCCAGTGTTTAGTGTTTGTTTGATGTTTTCTTATTTGAAGATGATGGTGAGGGTTGTCTTGTTTAGTTTAAATAGATTACAGAAGACGGAGTAGGTTTTGACTGCTTTTTATGTTGGTCCCAAACTTGGGTCGTAACTGGCAAATGGAGTGATAAAAAATGGAGTGAAGCCGTTGAACAAACGCAAAGATACTGTGATCATCATCTGCAGCAAGGGCTTTGATATCACTGGCTCACCACAAGTGTCATGTGGACTAGATGGCCAATGGCATGGCTTGCCCCATTGTTGATGTACCTGTAATGATGTGGTCTCTGTTCATTGATGTATATTGTGCTATGAAATGAAGACGCTTGAATAGAAAAAGTATGTTTCTGGTATTTGTCTTGTTGTCTTTCAGGGATTGCTCAGTAAAAACAGAAATGTTATTTTGTCTTTTATACATATAAACTCAGCAAAAAAACAAAACGTCCCTTTTTCAGGACACTGTATTTTAAAGATCATTTTGTAAAATGCCAAATATCTTTATTGCAAATGGTTTAAACAATGTTTTACATGCTTGTTCAATAAACCATAAACAATTAATGAACATACACTTGTGGAATGGTCGTTAAGACACTAACAGCTTACAGACGGTTGGCAATTAAGGTCACAGTTAATAAACTTAGGACAATAAAGAGACTTTTCTACTGACTCTGAAAAACACCAAAAGAAAGATGCCAAGGGTCCCTGCTCATCAGCATGAATGTGCCTTAAGCATGCTGCATTGAGGCATAAGGACTGCAGATGTGGCCAGGGCAATAAATTGCAATGTCCGTACGGTGAGATGCCTAAGACAGTGCTACAGGGAAACAGGAAGGACAGCTGATCATCCTCGCAGAGGCAGACCACGTGTAACAACACCTGCACTGGATCGGTACATCTGAATATCACACCTGCGGGACAGGTACAGGATGGCAACAAGAACTGCCTGAGTTACACCAGGAACGCACAATCCCTCCATCAGTGTTCAGACTGTCTGAAATACGCTGAGAGAGGCTGGACTGAGAGCTTGTAGACCTGTTGTAAGGCAGGTCCTTACCAGACATCACCGGCACCAACGAAACCTGTGGGCACAAACCCACCTTCACTGGACCAGACAGGACTGGCAAAAAGTGCTCTTCACTGACGAGTCGTGGTTTTGTCTCACCAGGGGTGATGGTCGTACTTGCGTTTATCGTGGAAGGAATGAGCATTACAGAGGCCTGTACTCTGGAGCGGGATCGATTTGGAGGTGGAGGTTCGGTCATGGTCTGGGGCGGTGTGTCACAGCATCATCGGACTGAGCTTATTGTCATTGCAGGCAATCTCAACGCTGTGCGTTTAGGCTCATCCTGATATGACCCTCCAGCCAGCAGCCATACTGCTCGTTCTGTGCGTGATTTCCTGCAAGACAGGAATATCAGTGTTCTGCCATGGCCAGCAAAGAGCCCGGATCTCAATTCAACTATAACTACAGATCTCAACAATACATTTTCCTCCCTGCCCAAAAGGTGGCGATATGTATTAAAACGTGAATAAAACAAAACGAGTTTTAAAGTGAAAGATTTATAGTAAAAAAAAAAAATCTTTGCCTAATATTTATATATTAGAAATGTTTCTCACACACACCTATCATATCGCTTCTGTTGACATGAATTTAAACACTGGAGTCATATGGGTTACTTTTTTTGCTGCCTTTATGTGCAATTTGGAGCTTGAAAGTTTAGGGTTCTTACTTAGGTCAAATGACCTATAATACTTTGGCATCAACTCACCATGTTTAAATGTAAAATAGCAGCATGTCGTGAGAAGACCAATTTGATGTAAATGTTCATATCTTGTATCATGTTATTTTTTTATGGAAAATGCAAACATAAAAACAATAAACAATATTTTGAAGGGAAAAACTGAAAAGAAATATTTGCATCCAAATTGCGCTGGAAAATAGCAAAACGAGGTATTTCCCCCCTGACCATAGAAGGATTAAGTACAATTCTCTGTTCTTTTTACACCTCAGAATAAAACAGATATTGTTAAAATTTAAAAGGTGTCAAAAATTAGGGTTAGTCTTCTCAAAAATATCATATATATATATATATATATTTTTAAAAAAAATACTCTAATTCCTTGTAATCAGCTGTTAAAAATGTCCAAAATATTCGCTCAGTTTCTCTGTTCCCACCACTTTTGAGCGCAAGCAATGAGGCAGAGAATTTACGGCGCATGCGCACAGTGTTTGATTGCGATTGGAGGATTTTTAGATTGGATGCAGGTGTTCTGGGATAGCAGCCTATTTTAATTAAGGCAAGGTTTGTTTGGATCAGACAGAAGCATTCAGTTGACACGAAGAGCTGCAGATCGTCAAGAAAATGGCACTGATTTGGGGAACTGTAATGATATTAGTATTTGCACACTTTGTGGGTAAGTAGTTGTTATCTTAGGACAATTTGGTATACGAGAAGTGCAAAATACTACAAATCATGCTTAACTCTTGTCATTATGGCCATATAGCAGTAATTTGATGGCACATGCTGTGGAAGGCAAATAAAATTGGGAGTGTTTTCATATACAATCCAAGTTAGATAATTTGGTTCCTAAAATTATTTTAGTTTGTGAAATTTGTTAGTTGGGATCTAATAGTTTTTGATTGTATGGCCCTATTAAAGGTGCACTCCGTTTTCATTCATATTGTCTTAGACTTGTATCTATGTGCATCCAGGCCCATCACAGTTTATTATTATTTGCTCATGTGGTCCTAACATGGCTGCCCCCATGAGGATTAGGCCTAATGTTTAGTCAACACAACGGAGATATGCAGATGATATTTAAAAGACCATTTATTTAGTCTAACACCATCTTCAATACAATACTGTAATCAAACAATATATTTAAAAACGACATTATAGCCTTAAGTGCAGGATCCGAAAGTTGGTCGTTTTGTTGCTATGGTTACACACACACACCGTTGGCGGTGCGCTCGAAGTCATCTGTCAGTTGTGCAGTTACCCAAAATCTCGTTACTTAGCATGTAACGTTAGTTACACTCCATCAGGTTAACGTTAGTTACGTCCTTAGAGAGGCTTGCAAAAAATATGTCCCTAAATAACGTAAATCGTACGTGTGAGAAGAACACATGATAAACAACAATAATTCAGCAGATACATGATCTCTGTTTGGTCATGGGAGGTTTCACAGAGTTTGAAAATGGGTAGATAGCTTACCTTTCCCTGTGTTTACGCTCCAGGTGTCTGGTGAACGTTGAGGTGGTCCCGTCTGTCTCTGTCAATCAGACTGTGCAGAATCTACATTTCGCCGAATGCTTCTCTTTATTTGACGATGTGCAGAAGAACTCATTGTGTTCTAAGAAAGCAAATTTTATGACCAAGGAATTCGCTGACATGCTACTGACTGACTGTGCTCTTTACGCTCTACGTTACACTCTCACTTGGGTATAATGTTATATGGATGGATGAGCGCCAACGGCTGTGTCACAAAAAAAATACATGTGATTGGTTGCATTTGAAGGGCGCAAAATAATAATACTGTTGCATTATCGAACGTTGTGTCGTCCTGGATATTGTATTGCTAAATCCCCCGACCACTATGTCGGTCTGAGACAGCGAGACCTAGACAAGACTGAGACCAAAGACCGTCAAGGCTGTGACAAGACCGAGACCACGTAAAAGTGATCTCGAGACATACATCACTACCTCTCTGTACAATAAAATCGCTCCTATAAGGTTACTAATGTGACCCATGTCTTCATCTCATGTGCGTGCTCATGAGAATTACAGTGTGTGTTTTGGGGGGACAAATGTACACCTTTTTCAATTTTGTGGTGCTGTGCTTTGAAATTCTATGTCTGTTTGTCCACCTCAGATTGTGTTGAAGCAGAGGATTCTCCGCAAATGCAGCTGGATGACGGTCGTTCTAAATCGGTGTTCAACAAAGGGCAGGATGTGGATTTTAAATGCGATCCAGGTTACACGCTAGCAAAAGGAAGTAAAATATGCCATAGTAAGACCTCTACCCGTCTGTCAAACATCTATCAATATGCAGTTCTTTCATATTTGTGTTTTCTATTCTTCCAGAGATTATGTGCAAGCCAATGAGTGCCATATTACTGTAATTTAGTGTTTGCTAAATATATTTGTACTGCGAGTTCTTGCAGACCTTTTGTATTGACTTTGCTGATTTTACTTTAATTGGAGACCAAATTTAGTCGCAAGCTTTTTTTTTTTTTTCAGTTAGATTGCCCATCCCCAATTTGAGGTGCATAAAATTTGTTTTCCATCAACGGCTCATTGGCATTCATGTGAACGGTTTGTTAAAATGGTGCTCACTACATGTGAGCTTTGACAGCTAGTGAAACCATTTAAAAACCTGCACGTGATTCTCTGAACTCCTTTTCTGGTTCCTCAGTGGTGAAATGTCCAGCAATTTCCGTTGCCAATGGTCAAGTTTCCACGCAAGCGGTTGTGTTTAACACCGTTGTTCAGATCACCTGCGCTCCTGGATTTAAGCTGAATGGAGGGCAGAAACTCCGCTGTGGAGCAGATGGTTCCTGGATGCCAAATGTTCCCACCTGTAAGCCAGGTAGGTGATCTTCAGGTGTGCCAGAGATTGAGGTGCTGAAGGTACATGTGCAGTGGAAGGGGGAAAACTATCCTTTTCTGTTGGGTGAGCTCAGTTTAGTATAATTTGTATAGTACTTTTTCCAGTTTGTTCCAGAGCAGTGTTTCAAGATTAGGAATAAATTGCTGCTTTACAAACGCCCCATAGAGCAAACCAAATGCAACAGTGTAAAGGGAAGTCTCCAGATATTCTGTAGATGAGTGAAACCTTGGTGAATGGTGTAACTTGAACTGAAATCTTGTCTAGTTTATCCACCTACTGCTCTTTCTGGTTCTACAGTGAAATGTCCGTCCATTGTCATCACCAACGGACGGGTTTCCCCACAAACGGTCGTGTTTAATGCAGTTGTTCAGATCACTTGTGCTCCTGGATTCAAGCTGAATGGAGCACAGCAAGTCCGCTGTGGAGCAGATGGTTTCTGGATGCCAAACATTCCCACCTGTGAGCCCGGTAGGTGATCTTAAGGTGCAAGACTGATTTCACACATTTATATTGGCACCCATGTTAACCGGTTACAGATCTTCCTGCATCAACCTAATTGAGACGTGACTGACATCTAATTGATGCCTACACTGCCTACCCAAAGTTTGGAATAATGTACACATTATGCTCTATGGAAGGCAATCGGTACTTCTAAAGTGGCATTCATCTGATCACAATGTATAGTCCGGACATTAATGTGAAATTTATTACAATTTGAGAATTTCTGAACTTGAACCACAGTTCTCAAAATCCTCCATGTGCAGCAATGACTGCTTTGCTGATCCTTTGCGATCTAGCTCAGTTTGTCTGGATACCAAGAAATTACCAATGAGGAAATTGCCAATTTCCTCAAAACCGCTAATTCTGTACTTTCCCAACTTTTGGCTGCCGGTGTATTGGCTGTAAGGCCTACTGATTTCTTTCATGCTCTTACTGACTACTGCGCAGAGTCTGTGCTTGCTGCTTATTGGATGCTTCTGTTTCCTCAGTGAAATGTCCAGTCGTAGTGGTCGCCAGTGGTGTGGTTGCCCCACAAGCGGTTTCATTTAAAGCTGTTGTCCAGATCTTCTGCGATCGTGGGTTTGTACTGAACGGAGCACAATTAATCCGTTGTGGAGCTGATGGTTTCTGGACGCCAAACATTCCCACCTGTGAGCCAGGTAGGTGTTCTACAGGTGTGCTAGAGATTTGAGGCATGTGACCTGTTTTGCACCAGCAAAAAGTGTTAATTGGCACTTCTTTTGGTGCCAATATTAACTGGTCACGGTCTTTACACTGTGTCTGTATGCAGCACAGCTCTTTGCAGTTGATGTGCAGCTGCATGTAAGCTTTGGATGCTGTGCTTGGGACTGGGTGAACCTATCATTGAAATTGAAGATTGTTTTGATATTTGGCATATGTTCTACCTGTAGACCGCAGTGTACAGTAATTACAAATACCTGCATTACTGTAACTGCAATTCTTGGGAAATGGTACTTGTAGTTTAACTTTTACTGGAGTACATTTTAAGTGCTGTATCTGTACTTTTACTGCGCTATTATCCCACTGTCTGTGTTTGCTACCCTGTCCTGATTGTATTTTTATCTAGCAACATGATTGACTAGGGAGAGTCGTGACTTCCCCTCAAATCGCATGTAAATAAAACTTGAATTGCAGCTGTAGATTCACCACTTTTTTTAATATGTGGAGGATGTCTTCAACACCTTAAAAGCCTTTTCGCAGTGGAACAAGTCCAATTGCTTGACTGCGTCATGTGAGTTTAACTTGCTCAAGCCAGATATCAGCATTAATCCTGCCTCTAATTTGAAGAAACATATCGAGGTAAATTTCATTATTTTGTTTGCTAGGTTGTCTATAACTTGGCCTGTAAATTAGCTTTCTATTACTGAGATTAATGCAATGTTATCAATAGGGCTGGGTGATGAAACCTTTGTTTATCTGAAAGATGTCCGATTTTGATAAATGAGTAATTTTCTATACTAGTCCTATATTGTACATCTAGAACAGGGGTGTTCATTTCATTGATCACATTTACCAAGATGACCGTTGGTTGATCTAGATAAAATAATGGACTTTTGTGACGTCTGTCGCTGTGCTGCGGTTTGACAGGCTCTAATGTTTGAGCGCTACTGCTGTTCCGGCTGTGACCGTCTTGGTCAAAAGTGAATGTATCTTGTTGGCCTTCAAGTGTACATGAATTGAGCACTGTGTAGTTGGCTGTTATATAAAGGCTATTAATCAAACAAGGAAACGAGAGAACCACTCATGACTTTAGATGAATAACTTGATTGGCTTTAAAAGTGTTACTGTAATATAATACTGACCCCTGATGTGGAGTTAATTTGTATAATAAATTACCAGGAAAGAGCTGATAAAATTGCTTTTTGTTTTTTCGAATGCCTGCTAGAAAAGTGTCATCTTTGGAATGTTCTGCAATAAACATTGCTCTACAGTCACAAACTTCAGAAAACTGTGCATCATGCATTCGAATGATGTGTAGATGAGGAATCGAGACTCTTTTTCCACATGCTGCTTTCTCTTGTTCCTCAGTAACGTGTCCAGACATTTACGTCGCCAATGGTGAGGTTGCCCCACAAGCGGTCGTGTTTGACACTGTTGTTCAGATCACCTGCTCTCCTGGATTCAGTCTGAACGGAGCACAGCAACTCCGCTGTGGAGCAGATGGTTCCTGGACGTCAAATGTTCCCACCTGTGAGCCAGGTAGGCGATCTAGGGGTGCTCTATTTGGTGTAAGGCCTGTTTCTCTCTCTCTCTCTTTCTGACCCAAGGTTAACCGATTAGTTCACTGTTGTGCAGGGTTTTTCCTGTGTCTGTTTTGGTGGTTGCTCCCCTACATGGTCACTCACATGCACAATGTCTGTTGCCTTTCATATTTTGTGACCCGTAAACGGCACTTGTAAAGGCAATTATGGGAGTTATTATTGAACTTTTTAAACACCTGGAGTCTTTTGAATTATTATTTTATTTATCCCCCTCCACATGGTGCTCTCTGTTCCTCAGTAACATGTCCAGACATTTATGTCGCCAATGGTCAGGTTGCCCCACAAGCGGTCGTGTTTAACACCGTTGTTCAGATCACCTGCTCTCCTGGATTCAGTCTGAATGGAGCGCAGCAACTCCGCTGTGGAGCAGATGGTTCCTGGACGCCAAATGTTCCCACCTGTGAGCCAGGTAGGGGTTTTCCTTTTTATTCCTGTGTTTCTACTGCCATTGTGAGCAAAGTTTGTAATGGTTCTCCGTAACCCACTCTGGTAACCATTTGTTCAGTTGAATACTGCGAGCCACAGTGCTGTTAATAGCAGCGTGTCCACACGAGCAGCTCTTCACTGAAGTGCAAATTCAGACTGTAATTAAACATCCTTTTGCAAATCACAAAATTTGGCTGTAAGAGACTCAATCTAATGCACGAATTGTGTAATTTGTTACTGAATTTAAGTAATTGCTGAAGTTCAGTCTTCCTCTTGGCATAAAATGGCACTTTTGGTTGTCGGCCAATGTAATAAGGTTCCTGTTTGTGCATGTGAGCTTCATTGAAAAGTGAAGATTATGATTCACCCCTACATATGTGTTTTTGGTTAACCTACATGAGCACCCAATGTGACCTTCCTGAATGTAGTGTTCTGTTTCTCTGGTTTTCAGTATTTCAGAGTCCAGAATCCATGACCTGTTCAGCACCCGTGGTTGAAAATGGATTGATAAAAGGTGGAGCCAAGCCATCGTACGAACCCAACGATACTGTTAGCATCATCTGCAAAGCTGGCTGTCGTATGATTGGTGCATCAGTGGCCAAATGTGGACCAGATGGCCAATGGCAGGGCTTGCCCCGTTGCCGCTTCACAGCAAAATTTTAAATGCATAAACTTGACCAAACTTGACTCATTCTTGACTTGTCTGTTTATGATCAGAATTTGGAAGCAAATCCAACATCAGATCAACTAAGAATGTTTTGAGTTTGCTGAAGCCTTCTGAAGGATTAATATCCAAGTATATTTAGTTCGCTTTTAGATCAAGAAAGTGGAAGATCATTAGTTATACGGGCAGCACAGTTTCCTTGATCTTTGGGATACTCCATGTTAAATGTCATTATTTAACCCTCCACAAGCGCAGGATTCAGATCGCCGGTTCAGTAGAGCTTCATTCCATCTGAAGATGAGCGTGGAGACCTGCTAGTGATAAGGATGGGATTTGAGGAGTTTAACCTTTTAGAAATGGTCAAAGCCAATATTTCTAACTAAATGGGAATGCACACAGTCTCCATTTAAGAGGAAATGGGGAAATTTCAGAATTCTTCAGCATTAATTTTGGTCCACTAGTTCTATCGCTCCATAGGAGTAGGCCCAGGGGAATGACTGGTTTCATGGCTCGATTGTGCTGCATGTGGATCAAATTCAATGGAAACAGATCCCATTCATGACTTGCAGTGGTGTAGTCTCAAATTTAGCCCTAGTCCATTGTCCACACATCTATGTCCAAAGATACAAATCTGTAGTTCAGCAGATTTAAGGTGGATATCTGTTGCCCATCATTTAGTTCTTTGCTACTGTCACTAAAATGTGTTTGATCTTTACTCTAGAAAACTGTATGGTTATGCCTGTAATGGTGGGTTCCAGGGAACAAGACTCAGACAGTTGCTGATGCTATGGGAATGTCCACCTAGGAATGATGATCTCTGAAACACTTTAAAATCACTGCAATTATTGGCAGATGGGTACAACAGGTGTCGAATAGGACTCAGGACTCTCATTTTTAATTATTGACTAGGAATGTGCGGAACGACTAACTGACGTTTAAATGTACATTTTGATGTCGACTAGTCTAAAAAGAAACCCTCAAAAAACATTGTATATCTGACCCATTTAAAATACTTAATCTATTCCAAAAGCCACTAAATTCAGCTGTAAAGGTGCTTTTATCTGGGACGTGCTTGGCATGCATTATGATCATTGCACATACAAGAATAGGACATTAAACGCATTCATTGTGTGTATACAGGCATATTTATGGAAAACAGGTAAATGATTAGGCAGTGCAGGACCAATAGAGCAACCCTGATAGCCGGTTCTAAAAGGAATTCACCAAGTAAAAGTTACTGAACATATTAAAACCATCAGAACATTGTTGAAAATAATTAACCAGTTGGCCAAATCTATGAGAGAAAAAGTTGCACGTAGGGTACAACAGAGCTAAAGGTGCCCTGGGGTAAAGGGATCCTTTTGATTTTTTACAATCTCCAAAAACACTAAATAGCATAAACTGACAGGAATTTCCTAAACAACTGTTTGTCACTATACACTGCAAAATGTTCCCGTTCCATGAGGTCTTTGTGCGCAATGTCTAAAGTTGGATTTTGAGGTCATTTAATAATTTTTCGAATGTTGCAAATTTATGAAGCTAATGAAAATCCTGGAAATAATCACATTTATTTAAAATGACAAAATACTTCAAAACTTACGCCAACTTACCATCCAAAACAACCTTCTGTGGTTTCTTTTCACACAAATGATGTTGCTACATATATAAAAAAATGTATCTTTATATATTTTGTGACCATAAAAAAAGCTTATTTCCCTTAAGATGTTCTTTTTAAAATCAAACTAAATTAATTCAATATAAAGATTTTCCTGTGAGAGACGGGGGAGTGACTTCACTGTTACTTACAGCTGATCGGTTCAGTATCAGTTATCAGTATCAAGTTGTTTTATTTCTGTTGTTTTGTAACCGTGGCCTGTCAAACACTATTGTGGCTGTTTCTTTTGCGCCAATCAGATGTAAGTGGAGACTCTAACCTGCTACACCTGGAGTCCTGCTTATTTAAAGAGGTGCTGGCTGCACTTCATGCCTGCTGCTGCCCCAGGAAATCTACTCCAGTGTTTAGTGTTTGTCTGATGTTTTCTTATTTGAAGATGATGGTGGGGGTTGTCTTGTTTAGTTTAAATAGATTACAGAAGACGGAGTAGGTTTTGACTGCTTTTTATGTTGGTCCCAAACTTGGGTCGTAACTGGCAAATGGAGTGATAAAAAATGGAGTGAAGCCGTTGAACAAACGCAAAGATACTGTGATCATCATCTGCAGCAAGGGCTTTGATATCACTGGCTCACCACAAGTGTCATGTGGACTAGATGGCCAATGGCATGGCTTGCCCCATTGTTGATGTACCTGTAATGATGTGGTCTCTGTTCATTGATGTATATTGTGCTATGAAATGAAGACGCTTGAATAGAAAAAGTATGTTTCTGGTATTTGTCTTGTTGTCTTTCAGGGATTGCTCACTAAAAACAGAAATGTTATTTTGTCTTTTATACAGAAACTCAGCAAAAAAACAAAACGTCCCTTTTTCAGGACACTGTATTTTAAAGATCATTTTGTAAAATGCCAAATATCTTTATTGCAAATGGTTTAAACAATGTTTTACATGCTTGTTCAATAAACCATAAACAATTAATGAACATACACTTGTGGAATGGTCGTTAAGACACTAACAGCTTACAGACGGTTGGCAATTAAGGTCACAGTTAATAAACTTAGGACAATAAAGAGACTTTTCTACTGACTCTGAAAACACCAAAAGAAAGATGCCAAGGGTCCCTGCTCATCAGCATGAATGTGCCTTAGGCATGCTGCATTGAGGCATAAGGACTGCAGATGTGGCCAGGGCAATAAATTGCAATGTCCGTACTGTGAGATGCCTAACCCCGGATTTCCACCAACTGCGGAACGGCTGCGGATCCGCTCAGGAACGGCGGCGGAGTCAATAGGTTTCCATTAAAGTCAATGTGTGCATTTTCACTGACTGCGGAACGGCTGCGTTCCGACTCCGTCCCAGCTCCGGCGACCGCAGCCCTCCGGAGAAGATACGCAGAGTTTCTATTTTTGCCGGATGCCGGAGAGCGCCGCAGGAAGTCGAACACAGAAACAAAACCAAAACATTATTGTCACTCATAAGTACAATTTAAACCAAACAAATTTTGTTTTATATACTTTTTCATTTTCCAACAAGAACAATAGTTAACTTTTTACACAACCTACTACTTTCCCAATACATTCAAAAAGGAACCCAAAATAAACATTTAGCATTTTATAAGTTGATCAATTATAAATATTGTACTTACCCATGGTAGAATCACAATAATCTCCACAAAAAAGGGAGATCAGCTGGTCAGCAAATAGATGTTTCCCCTGTACTCCTCTGGATGGAAACAAACTGTTGCTGGTTTTGTAGTTCTGTTTATAGAAACTACATCCTGTTATATCGCGCGATCATACGTAAATTCGCGAGATATCGTGTGTCCTCGTGACTTCAGCTGTCAGTCACGGCCGCAGCCGTTCCGCAACAAATCCGTATCTGGTAGGTATTGAAGGACGGCAGAGCACGGATCCGACACGCAGCGGAGCCAATCCGCAGCCGTTCCGCAGTTGGTGGAAATCCGGGGTAAGACAGCGCTACAGGGAGACAGGAAGGACAGCTGATCATCCTCGCAGAGGCAGACCACGTGTAACAACACCTGCACTGGATCGGTACATCTGAATATCACACCTGCGGGACAGGTACAGGATGGCAACAAGAACTGCCTGAGTTACACCAGGACCGCACAATCCCTCCATCAGTGTTCAGACTGTCTGAAATACGCTGAGAGAGGCTGGACTGAGAGCTTGTAGACCTGTTGTAAGGCAGGTCCTTACCAGACATCACCGGCACCAACGAAACCTGTGGGCACAAACCCACCTTCACTGGACCAGACAGGACTGGCAAAAAGTGCTCTTCACTGACGAGTCGTGGTTTTGTCTCACCAGGGGTGATGGTCGTACTTGCGTTTATCGTGGAAGGAATGAGCATTACAGAGGCCTGTACTCTGGAGCGGGATCGATTTGGAGGTGGAGGTTCGGTCATCGTCTGGGGCGGTGTGTCACAGCATCATCGGACTGAGCTTATTGTCATTGCAGGCAATCTCAACGCTGTGCGTTTAGGCTCATCCTGATATGACCCTCCAGCCAGCAGCCATACTGCTCGTTCTGTGCGTGATTTCCTGCAAGACAGGAATATCAGTGTTCTGCCATGGCCAGCAAATCAATTCAACTATAACTACAGGTCTCAACAATACATTTTCCTCCCTGCCCAAAAGGTGGCGATATGTATTAAAACGTGAATAAAACAAAACGAGTTTTAAAGTGAAAGATTTATAGTAAAAAAAAAAAATCTTTGCCTAATATTTATATATTAGAAATGTTTCTCACACACACCTATCATATCGCTTCTGTTGACATGAATTTAAACACTGGAGTCATATGGGTTACTTTTTTGCTGCCTTTATGTGCAATTTGGAGCTTGAAAGTTTAGGGTTCTTACTTAGGTCAAATGACCTATAATACTTTGGCATCAACTCACCATGTTTAAATGTAAAATAGCAGCATGTCGTGAGAAGACCAATTTGATGTAAATGTTCATATCTTGTATCATGTTATTTTTTTATGGAAAATGCAAACATAAAAACAATAAACAATATTTTGAAGGAAAAACTGAAAAGAAATATTTGCATCCAAATTGCGCTGGAAAATAGCAAAACGAGGTATTTCCCCTGACCATAGAAGGATTAAGTACAATTCTCTGTTCTTTTTACACCTCAGAATAAAACAGATATTGTTAAAATTTAAAAGGTGTCAAAAATTAGGGTTAGTCTTCTCAAAAATATCATATATATATATATATTTAAAAAAAATACTCTAATTCCTTGTAATCAGCTGTTAAAAATGTCCAAAATATTCGCTCAGTTTCTCTGTTCCCACCACTTTTGAGCGCAAGCAATGAGGCAGAGAATTTACGGCGCATGCGCACAGTGTTTGATTGCGATTGGAGGATTGTTAGATTGGATGCAGGTGTTCTGGGATAGCAGCCTATTTTAATTAAGGCAAGGTTTGTTTGGATCAGACAGAAGCATTCAGTTGACACGAAGAGCTGCAGATCGTCAAGAAAATGGCACTGATTTGGGGAACTGTAATGATATTAGTATTTGCACACTTTGTGGGTAAGTAGTAGTTATCTTAGTACAATTTGGTATACGAGAAGTGCAAAATACTACAAATCATGCTTAACTATGGCCATATAGCAGTAATTTGATGGCACATGCTGTGGAAGGCAAATTAAATTGGGAGTGTTTTCATATACAATCCAAGTTAGATAATTTGGTTCCTAAAATTATTTTAGTTTGTGGAATTTGTTAGTTGGGATCTAATAGTTTTTGATTGTATGGCCCTATTAAAGGTGCACTCCGTTTTCATTCATATTGTCTTAGACTTGTATCTATGTGCATCCAGGCCCATCACATTTTATTATTATTTGCTCATGTGATCCTAACATGGCTGCCCTCATGAGGATTAGGCCTAATGTTTAGTCAACACAACGGAGATATGCAGATGATATTTAAAAGACCATTTATGTAGTCTAACACCATCTTCAATACAATACTGTAATCAAACAATATATTTAAAAACTACATTATAGGCTTAAGTGCAGGATCCGAAAGTTGGTCGTTTTGTCGCTATGGTTACACACACACACCGTTGGCGGTGCGCTCGAAGTCATCTGTCAGTTGTGCAGTTACCCAAAATCTCGTTACTTAGCATGTAACGTTAGTTACACTCCATCAGGTTAACGTTAGTTACGTCCTTAGAGAGGCTTGCAAAAAATATGTCCCTAAATAACGTAAATCGTACGTGTGAGAAGAACACATGATAAACAACAATAATTCAGCAGATACATGATCTCTGTTTGGTCATGGGAGGTTTCACAGAGTTTGAAAATGGGTAGATAGCTTACCTTTCCCTGTGTTTACGCTCCAGGTGTCTGGTGAACGTTGAGGTGGTCCCGTCTGTCTCTGTCAATCAGACTGTGCAGAATCTACATTTCGCCGAATGCTTCTCTTTATTTGACGATGTGCAGAAGAACTCATTGTGTTCTACGAAAGCAAATTTTATGACCAAGGAATTCGCTGACATGCTACTGACTGACTGTGCTCTTTACGCTCTACGTTACACTCTCACTTGGGTATAATGTTATATGGATGGATGAGCGCCAACGGCTGTCACAAAAAAAATACATGTGATTGGTTGCATTTGAAGGGCGCAAAATAATAATACTGTTGCATTATCGAACGTTGTGTCGTCGTGGATATTGTATTGCTAAATCCCCCGACCACTATGTCGGTCTGAGACAGCGAGACCTAGACAAGACTGAGACCAAAGACCGTCAAGGCTGTGACAAGACCGAGACCACGTAAAGGTGATCTCGAGACATACATCACTACCTCCCTGTACAATAAAATCGCTCCTATAAGGTTACTAATGTGACCCATGTCTTCATCTCATGTGCGTGCTCATGAGAATTACAGTGTGTGTTTTGGGGGGACAAATGTACACCTTTTTCAATTTTGTGGTGCTGTGCTTTGAAATTCTATGTCTGTTTGTCCACCTCAGATTGTGTTGAAGCAGAGGATTCTCCGCAAATGCAGCTGGATGACGGTCGTTCTAAATCGGTGTTCAGCAAAGGGCAGGATGTGGAGTTTAAATGCGATCCAGGTTACACGCTAGCAAAAGGAAGTAAAATATGCCATAGTAAGACATCTACCCGTCTGTCAAACATCTATCAATATGCAGTTCTTTCATATTTGTGTTTTCTATTCTTCCAGAGATTATGTGCAAGCCAATGAGTGCCATATAACACTGTAAATTAGTGTTTGCTAAATATATTTGTACTGCAAGTTCTTGCAGACCTTTTGTATTGACTTTGCTGATTTTACTTTAATTGGAGACCAAATTTAGTCGCAAGCTTTTTTTTTTTTTTTCAGTTAGATTGCCCATCCCCAATTTGAGGTGCATAAAATTTGTTTTCCATCAACGGCTCATTGGCATTCATGTGAACGGTTTGTTAAAATGGTGCTCACTACATGTGAGCTTTGACAGCTAGTGAAACCATTTAAAAACCTGCACGTGATTCTCTGAACTCCTTTTCTGGTTCCTCAGTGGTGAAATGTCCAGCAATTTCCGTTGCCAATGGTCAAGTTTCCACGCAAGCGGTTGTGTTTAACACCGTTGTTCAGATCACCTGCGCTCCTGGATTTAAGCTGAATGGAGGGCAGAAACTCCGCTGTGGAGCAGATGGTTCCTGGATGCCAAATGTACCCACCTGTAAGCCAGGTAGGTGATCTTCAGGTGTGCCAGAGATTGAGGTGCTGAAGGTACATGTGCAGTGGAAGGGGGAAAAACTATCCTTTTCTGTTGGGTGATCTCAGTTTAGTATAATTTGTATAGTACTTTTTCCAGTTTGTTCCAGAGCAGTGTTTCAAGATTAGGAATAAATTGCTTACAAACGCCCCATAGAGCAAACCAAATGCAACAGTGTAAAGGGGAGTCTCTCCAGATATTCTGTAGATGAGTGAAACCTTGGTGAATGGTGTAACTTGAACTGAAATCTTGTCTAGTTTATCCACCTACTGCTCTTTCTGGTTCTACAGTGAAATGTCCGTCCATTGTCATCACCAACGGACGGGTTTCCCCACAAACGGTCGTGTTTAATGCAGTTGTTCAGATCACTTGTGCTCCTGGATTCAAGCTGAATGGAGCACAGCAAGTCCGCTGTGGAGCAGATGGTTTCTGGACTCCAAACATTCCCACCTGTGAGCCCGGTAGGTGATCTTAAGGTGCAAGACTGATTTCACACATTTATATTGGCACCCATGTTAACCGGTTACAGATCTTCCTGCATCAACCTAATTGAGACGTGACTGACATCTAATTGATGCCTACACTGCCTACCCAAAGTTTGGAATAATGTACACATTATGCTCTATGGAAGGCAATCGGTACTTCTAAAGTGGCATTCATCTGATCACAATGTATAGTCCGGACATTAATGTGAAATTTATTACAATTTGAGAATTTCTGAACTTGAACCACAGTTCTCAAAATCCTCCATGTGCAGCAATGACTGCTTTGCTGATCCTTTGGGATCTAGCTCAGTTTGTCTGGATACTCGGGGTGACCTTTCACCCCAAGCTTCCTGTAGCACTTGCCGTAGGTGTGTTGTATTGTCAGGCACTGGTCTAGTTGATCCCACAAACGCTCAATTGGTTTGAGATCCAGGACACCTGTCCAATGTCTTTGCCCACTCTAAACCATTTTTGTTTCCGTTTTAAAAGAGTCCGTCTTTGCAATTCTTCCCAGAAGCCCTGCACCCCTGAGTTCGCTTTACTGTTGTACATGAAATTGGG
This sequence comes from Xyrauchen texanus, assembly GCF_025860055.1. Taxonomy (NCBI): domain Eukaryota; kingdom Metazoa; phylum Chordata; class Actinopteri; order Cypriniformes; family Catostomidae; genus Xyrauchen; species Xyrauchen texanus. The sequence continues at coordinate 39,409,455 of NC_068305.1, forward strand.
TTTGAGCGGCTAGAATTCAATGAAGCTGTCCGCTGGGGACACGTGAGGCGTCCATTTCTCAAACTAGAGACACTGATGTACTTATCATCTTAGTTGGACGTCTGGCCTTCCACATGTCTTTCTGTCCTTGTTGGAAACCGTTGTCCTAAAGCCTTTGAAGACTGTAGTGAACACCTTTTGTATGAAATCTTCAGTTTTGGCAATTTCAAGCATTGTATGGAGTTTCTAGACAAAGCGGTTTCTTTCTTTTTGCCATTTATTGACCTTCAGATATCCCAGTCTATTGCATACTGTGGCAACTAAATAACAAAGATTAAATGAGCTTAATTTAACAAACCAAATAGCTTTCAACTGTGTTTGATATAATGGCAAGGGGTTTATTTTTATATTTTTTTTAGCAATTTGGCATGATTACTTGACGATAAGTTGTTTGATGGTTACTGGACATGGGGCATGTCTAGATTTGATCAAACCACTTCAGATAGTGATGGTGCTGTTTTTCTAAATGCAGTAGTGTCCTGACTATACTTCGTGATCCATTGAATGCCACTTTGGTGAAATAAAGTACCAATTTCCTCAAAACCGCTAATTCTGTACTTTCCCAACTTTTGGCTGCCGGTGTATTGGCTGTAAGGCCTACTGATTTCTTTCATGCTCTTACTGACTACTGCGCAGAGTCTGTGCTTGCTGCTTATTGGATGCTTCTGTTTCCTCAGTGAAATGTCCAGTCGTAGTGGTCGCCAATGGTGTGGTTGCCCCACAAGCGGTTTCATTTAAAGCTGTTGTCCAGATCTTCTGCGATCGTGGGTTTGTACTGAGCGGAGCACAATTAATCCGTTATGGAGCTGATGGTTCCTGGACGCCAAACATTCCCACCTGTGAGCCAGGTAGGTGTTCTACAGGTGTGCTAGAGATTTGAGGCATATGACCTGTTTTGCACCAGCAAAAAGTGTTAATTGGCACGTCTTTTGGTGCCAATATTAACTGGTCACGGTCTTTACACTGTCTCTGTATGCAGCACAGCTCTTTGCAGTTGATGTGCAGCTGCATGTAAGCTTTGGATGCTGTGCTTGGGACTGGGTGAACCTATCATTGAAATTGAAGATTGTTTTGATATTTGGCATATGTTCTACCTGTAGACCGCAGTGTACAGTAATTACAAATACCTGCATTACTGTAACTACAATTCTTGGGAAATAGTACTTGTAGTTTAACTTTTACTGGAGTACATTTTTTACTGCGCTATTATCCCACTGTCTGTGTTCGCTACCCTGTCCTGATTGTATTTTTATCTAGCAACATGATTGACTAGGGAGAGTCGTGACTTCCCCTCAAATCGCATGTAAATAAAACTTTAATTGCAGCTGTAGATTCACCACTTCTATTTTAATATGTGGAGGATGTCTTTAACACCTGAGAAATCCTTTTCGCAGTGGAACAAGTCCAATTGCTTGACTGCGTCATGTGAGTTTAACTTGCTCAAGCCAGATATCAGCATTAATCCTGCCTCTAATTTGAAGAAACATATCGAGGTAAATTTCATTATTTTGTTTGCTAGGTTGTCTATAACTTGGCCTGTAAATTAGCTTTCTATTACTGAGATTAATGCAATGTTATCAATAGGGCTGGGTGATGAAACCTTTGTTTATCTGAAAAAGATGTCCGATTTTGATAAATGAGTAATTTTCTATACTAGTCCTATATTGTACATCTAGAACAGGGGTGTTCATTTCATTGATCACATTTACCAAGATGACCGTTGGTTGATCTAGATAAAATAATTGACTTTTTCGTGACTTCTGTTGCTGTGCGCAGTTTGACAGGCTCTAATGTTTGAGCGCTATTGCTGTTCCGGCTGTGACCATCTTGGTCAAAAGTGAATGTATCTTGTTGGCCTTCAAGTGTACATGAATTGAGCACTGTGTAGTTGGCTGTTATATAAAGGCTATTAATCAAACAAGGAAACGAGAGAACCACTCATGACTTTAGATGAATAACTTGATTGGCTTTAAAAGTGTTACTGTAATATAATACTGACCCCTGATGTGGTGTTAATTTGTATAATAAATTACCAGGAAAGAGCTGATAAAATTTGCTTTGTTTTTTTGAATGCCTGCTAGAAAAGTCATCTTTGGAATGTTCTGCAATAAACATTGCTCTACAGTCCTAAACTTGTCAAAGTCAAATTGTGCATCATGCATTCGAATGATGTGTAGATGAGGAATCGAGACTCTTTTTCCACATGCTGCTTTCTCTTGTTCCTCAGTAACGTGTCCAGACATTTACGTCGCCAATGGTGAGGTTGCCCCACAAGCGGTCGTGTTTGACACCGTTGTTCAGATCACCTGCTCTCCTGGATTCAATCTGAATGGAGCACAGCAACTCCGCTGTGGAGCAGATGGTTCCTGGACGTCAAATGTTCCCACTTGTGAGCCAGGTAGGTGCTCTTCAGGTGCACACAAGCAGCATTAACTGAATGCACTATTCAAACTGCCAGCATAAGCAGTGTGTGGCAGAAGCGCAGGTGTATGTAGACTTGTATTTAGGTGTATAATGCTGCCGATTTAATGAAGTACTCTGACTGTTTGGAGGTGGTTAAAGGGCACCAATATTCAACTAATATGCACGTTGGCTGGCACAAACTGTATTTTCTGTTAGCTACATTTTACCAGTGTTCTAGAAAGCATTGCACAACTGAATTTAGATTTACTATGAAAATAAAATTGATGTTGGTAAGACCTTAGCAAGACTCCCAGATGGTCTTTTAGATATGGAGAGAAACCAACCCCATTGTTTATCCACATGCTTATCTCTCTTTCTGTTCCTCAGTGACGTGTCCAGACATTTACGTCGCCAATGGTCAGGTTGCCCCACAAGCGGTCGTGTTTGACACCGTTGTTCAGATCACCTGCTCTCCTGGTTTCAATCTGAACGGAGCACAGCAACTCCGCTGTGGAGCAGATGGTTCCTGGACACCAAATGTTCCCACCTGTGAGCCAGGTAGGGGTTTCCTTTTTATTTCTGTTTCTACTGCCAGATGCGGAATCTAGACTCCCTGTATAAATTTTTCCACATGCTGCTTTCTCTTGTTCCTCAGTAACTTGTCCAGACATTTACGTCGCCAATGGTGAGGTTGCCCCACAAGCGGTCGTGTTTGACACCGTTGTTCAGATCACCTGCTCTCCTGGTTTCAATCTGAACGGAGCACAGCAACTCCTTTGTGGAGCAGATGGTTCCTGGACTCCAAATGTTCCCACCTGTGAGCCAGGTAGGCGATCTAGGGGTGCTCTATTTGGTGTAAGGCCTCTCACTCTCACACTCACTCTCTCAACCGATTAGTTCACTGTTGTGCAGGGTTTTTCCTGTGTCTGTTTTGGTGGTTGCTCCCCTACATGGTCAATCACATGCACGATGTCTGTTGCCTTTCATATTTTGTGACCCGTAAACGGCACTTGTAAAGGCAATTATGGGAGTTATTTAACTTTTAAACACCTGGAGTCTTTTGAATTATTTTTTTTTTCTGCCCCTCCACATGGTGCTCTCTGTTCCTCAGTAACATGTCCAGACATTTACGTCGCCAATGGTGAGGTTGCCCCACAAGCGGTCGTGTTTAACACCGTTGTTCAGATCACCTGCTCTCCTGGATTCAAGCTGAATGGAGCGCAGCAACTCCGCTGTGGAGCAGATGGTTCCTGGACGTCAAATGTTCCCACCTGTGAGCCAGGTAGGGGTTTTCCTTTTTATTCCTGTGTTTCTACTGCCATTGTGAGCAAAGTTTTGTAATGGTTCTCCGTAACCCACTCTGGTAACCATTTGTTCAGTTGAATACTGCAAGACACAGTGCTGTTAATAGCAGCGTGTCCACACGAGCAGCTCTTCACTGACGTGCAAATTCAGACTGTAATTAAACATCCTTTTGCAAATCACAAAATTTGGCTGTAAGAGACTCAATCTAATGCACGAATTGTGTAATTTGTTACTGAATTTTAAAGTAATTGCTGAAGTTCAGTCTTCCTCTTGGCATAAAATGGCACTTTTGGTTGTCGGCCAATGTAATAAGGTTCCTGTTTGTGCATGTGAGCTTCATTGAAAAGTGAAGATTATGATTCACCCCTACATATGTGTTTTTGGTTAACCTACATGAGCACCCAATGTGACTTTCCTGAATGTAGTGTTCTGTTTCTCTGGTTTTCAGTATTTCAGAGTCCAGAATCCATGACCTGTTCAGCACCCGTGGTTGAAAATGGAGTGATAAAAGGTGGAGCCAAGCCATCGTACGAACCCAACGATACTGTTAGCATCATCTGCAAAGCTGGCTGTCGTATGATTGGTGCATCAGTGGCCAAATGTGGACCAGATGGCCAATGGCAGGGCTTGCCCCGTTGCCGCTTCACAGCAAAATTTCCTTGATGGCTATGACCAATCCTTGATGTATTAAATGCATAAATGTGACCAAACTTGACTCATTCTTGACTTGTTTGTTTATGATCAGAATTTGGAAGCAAATCCAACATCAGATCAACTAAGAATGTTTTGAGTTTGCTGAAGCCTTCTGAAGGATTAATATCCAAGTCTATTTAGTTTGCTTTTAGATCAAGAAAGTGGAAGATCATTAGTTATACGGGCAGCACAGTTTCCTTGATCTTTGGGATACTCCATGTTAAATGTCATTATTTAACCCTCCACAAGCGCAGGATTCAGATCGCCGGTTCAGTAGAGCTTCGTTCCATCTGAAGATGAGCGTGGAGACCTTCTAGTGATAAGGATGGGATTTGAGGAGTTTAACCTTTTAGAAATGGTCAAAGCCAATATTTCTAACTAAATGGGAATGCACAGAGTCTCCATTTAAGAGGAAATGGGGAAATTTCAGAATTCTTCAGCATTAATTTTGGTCCACTAGTTCTATCGCTCCATAGGAGTAGGCCCAGGGGAATGACTGGTTTCATGGCTCGATTGTGCTGCATGTGGATCAAATTCAATGGAAACGGGTCCCAAGGATTCCAGATCCCATTCATGACTTGCAGTGGTGTAGTCTCAAATTTAGCCCTAGTCCATTGTCCACACATCTGTGTCCAAAGATACAAATCTGTAGTTCAGCGGATTTAAGGTGGATATCTGTTGCCCATCATTTAGTTCTTTGCTACTGTCACTAAAATGTGTTTGATCTTTACTCTAGAAAACTGTATGGTTATGCCTGTAATGGTGGGTTCCAGGGAACAAGACTCAGACAGTTGCTGATGCTATGAGAATGTCCACCTAGGAATGATGATCTCTGAAGCACTTTAAAATCACTGCAATTATTGGCAGATGGGTACAACAGGTGTCGAATAGGACTCAGGACTCTCATTTTTAATTATTGACTAGGAATGTGCGGAACGACTAACTGACGTTTAAATGTACATTTTGATGTCGACTAGTCTAAAAAGAAACCCTCAAAAAACATTATATCTGACCCATTTAAAATACTTAATCTGTTCCAAAAGCCACTAAATTCAGCTGTAAAGGTGCTTTTATCTGGGACGTGCTTGGCATGCATTATGATCATTGCACATACAAGAATAGGACATTAAACGCATTCATTGTGAATACAGGCATATTTATGGAAAACGGGTAAATGATTAGGCAGTGCAGGACCAATAGAGCAACCCTGATAGCCGGTTCTAAAAGGAATTCACCAAGTAAAAGTTACTGAACATATTAAAACCGTCAGAACATTGTTGAAAATAATTAACCAGTCGGCCAAATCTATGAGAGAAAAAAAATTGCTGAAAAGTTGCACGTAGGGTACAACAGAGCTAAAGGTGCCCTGGGGTAAAGGGCTCCTTTTGATTTGACAATCTCCAAAAACACTAAATGGCATAAACTGACACAGGAATTTCCTAAACAACTGTTTGTCACTATACACTGCAAAATGTTCCCGTTCCATGAGGTCTTTGTGCGCAATGTCTGAAGTTGGATTTTGAGGTCATTTAATAATTTTTCGAATGTTGCAAATTTATGAAGCTAATGAAAATCCTGGAAATAATCACATTTATTTAAAATGACAAAATACTTCAAAATTTACGCCAACTTACCATCCAAAACAACCTTCTGTGGTTTCTTTTCACACAAATTATGTTCCTACATATATAAAAGAATGTATCTTCATATATTTTGTGACCATAAAAAAAGCTTATTTCCCTTAAGATGTTCTTTTTAAAATCAAACTAAATTAATTCAATATAAAGATTTTCCTGTGAGAGACGGGGGAGTGACTTCACTGTTACTTACAGCTGATCGGTTCAGTATCAGTATCAAGTTGTTTTATTTCTGTTGTTTTGTAACCGTGGCCTGTCAAACACTATTGTGGCTGTTTCTTTTGAGCCAATCAGATGTAAGTGGAGACTCTAACCTGCTACACCTGGAGTCCTGCTTATTTAAAGAGGTGCTGGCTGCACTTCATGCCTGCTGCTGCCCCAGGAAATCTACTCCAGTGTTTAGTGTTTGTTTGATGTTTTCTTATTTGAAGATGATGGTGAGGGTTGTCTTGTTTAGTTTAAATAGATTACAGAAGACGGAGTAGGTTTTGACTGCTTTTTATGTTGTCCCAAACTTGGGTCGTAACTGGCAAATGGAGTGATAAAAAATGGAGTGAAGCCGTTGAACAAACCCAAAGATACTGTGATCATCATCTGCAGCAAGGGCTTTGATATCACTGGCTCACCACAGGTGTCATGTGGACTAGATGGCCAATGGCATGGCTTGCCCCATTGTTGATGTACCTGTAATGATGTGGTCTCTGTTCATTGATGTATATTGTGCTATGAAATGAAGACGCTTGAATAGATAAAGTTTGTTTCTGGTATTTGTCTTGTTGTCTTTCAGGGATTGTTCACTCAATATGAAAATGTTATTTGGTCTTTTATACATTTTTATGTTTTTTTTTAAAGCTGTGTGATTGTGTGTAGGTGAGGGATTGTTTTCAACGTTATTCAGTGTTAATCTACTGCATTTCATTCTCATTTGTGTTGAATCAAATATGGCACATCAAAACACGACACAACATGTTTGATACATGCGGTAAAATCTAAATGCCCACCCGGACTAGTCTAATCTACAAGACTAACGTTACATCACGTAGTGTATGCGTACACTTTATGGGTGTGTGTGTGAGCTGAGCGGGGATATACTACTGTATTAAACAAGCTAGGTAAACGCATAGACTGTATTAAACAAGGGTAACGTTAAACGTTATAATCGCTAACATAGCAGACTGTATCAGTGACAAAAGTACATTGGTACACAAGTACACAATCATATATGTGTTTTTTGACATGATTTATTAATGACTCAGCATCATCTATATTAAAGAGAAAATAATCACTTTATCCGATGTTTAAAGTGAATAAAATAACATTGACTTACTGGAGTTCCACAACTACTCAAAAACGTTGTTCTTCTCTCCCGCCACCGGAATGTGTGTGTGTGTTGGTGGTGAGGTAAAAGGGGCGGAGGCAGTGGACCAAAGCCCTGTGAGGCAAGGGAGGGGGGGGTACTCAAAATGTTTAAAACGTTTTTTTTGTTGTTGCCCCATTTCCATTTGTATTATTTTATTTCTTAAACAATTATTTTAAGAATATATCATTATATTATTTACAATACACATATTTTAATGATATTTTTCTAAAACATCTATTTACAACCAAGTGTCATGTTTTAAATTTTATTTCATTTTATGAAATTTGTCTGTTAAATCGGATGTTAATTGTGAAAAAACTGAAATATTTAATTTGTGCAAATATATATTTAATTCAAGAGAAATACTGTATAACTTCAACTAACCGCCATTTAACTATATAACTAGATAAACCAACATTTAGTCTCAAACAAGCTTGCCCATACAGAGTGATTTAAAGATTACATTTCTTCCCAAAGAAGAGCAAGTACAGCATTTTATGTTTCACTTTGCAAGTAAAATGGCTGCTTATCACATTGTGTTTTCACTCTTTGGTATTATAGATTGCGTCCCAGATGTGTGTGACTTTCTTTCTTGTGCAGAACACAAATGAAGATTTTTTTAGAAGAATAGTTCAGCTCTGTGGGTCCATACAATGCGAGTGAATGGTGACCAGAACTTTGAATCTCCAAAATTCTCATAAAGGAAACATAAAAGTAATCCATATGACTCCAGTGGTTAAATCCATATCTTCTGAAGCAATATGATAAGTGTGGGTGAGAAACTGCTCAATATTTAAATCCTGTTAAAATATCTATAAATCTCCACCTTTGACCAGCCAAACCACTAGGTGGCGATATTAGGGATGTGCCTGGAGCCTAATACCCTATTCAGAACGACACGAATAATGACTTCAAAATGAATAACGGATTCATCCGAATAATATAAAAAAATATTAGTTTGACTGATAATCCAAGAAACACAATTGTGACAGGGCGGAGGGCGGAGCCGGGTTGTGATTCTACACACCTGGTCCCTTATCAGGCTAATCAAGCCTCTGAGAGGGATAAAGGCCGACTGCGGGAGGTGGTGCAAGAGAGAGAGATCGTTTACGGTCAGCTGACCATCGTGTGTGTTTGTGTCTTTTGGTTATTTTGTCATTAAACTATTATCTATATTATGAAGCCGGTTCTCGCCTCCTCCTTGCCTGTCTAAATTGTTTTACACTGGTGCCGAAACACGGGAAGGAGGAGGGATTTTCCATAGTAGCTGCCTGGAAGCAGAGGTATGGCCCCCTACCGTGAGGGGAGAAGGGGCTCCTAACCAACCGTCTGGAGCAGTCAGGGCCGCTGCCAGTGGCGGAAGAGTCCCCTACCATCCGCTTAGACCACCGACCGTGAGCGGGGAGGGTCTCACTGCCGTCTGACTGGAGCGGGAGAACCGCTGCCAGGGGCGGGAAGACCCTTTCTATTCCCCAAGAACACGGCGGGGTGTTCCATCCACAAGGGGCTTGAGTTCTGCCTCCGATCCGCCACTATAAATAATAGTGTCCTATCGTGAAAAATCTGAATAATGTTGTTATACATGAACAGATGAACGAAAAGTCTGATTCAGACAGATAATATCAGAAACACCAGGAGAAGCCAAAGTTAACAACATATTCCACAGTTAATGTAGCCAACAAATTCAGATTTATCTGGTAATAAAATAAAATAATTCAATTACCATTTAAATAATAATAGTAAAAATGTATTCTTATTATCAGGCTATTATTATGAAAAGGCATTCACAAGGCATATTTTATTATTAACTATAAACATAAGAGTAAAATGTAAAAATGGGCGTTTCATTTAGTTTTAACGCACTTCCAGTTTAAGCCCTGCCCACACTGGCTCTATCTGAATACAGAGGCAAATACAGATCATTTTGTCATATGAACAAATAGATATAATGGTTTCGCTGCACACCCCCAAGGTGATATGCATTAATAGTACAAAAATGACTAATGATCTGTTTCTCACCCACACCTATCATATCCCTTCAGAAGACATGGAGACCACTGGAGTAGTATGGATTACATTTATGATGACTATATGTGCTTTTTGGAGCTTGAAAGTTAGGCTTGAGGGTGAGTAAATGATGGGCCATTCACACAAACATAAATAAAAAATAAGTTTAAAAGGCTAGATGTAGTGCAACTAATGGAACACAGTGTAGTTGAATTTAGTTCATTTAATGTCACAGCATCTGTGAACGCTGTGGTCATGGCACAAGATGCTGAAAAACAGTGAGACATGATTTCGCAACAGGCAAACATGTCCGTCTAGCATGTGTTTACAGAGAAATTATTCCAAAACAGCACAGATGGATGCAAAAACACATCCAGTGTGAACAGTCACTTAGTGGCTAGAGGTAATTCTAATATTCAGCATATCAGACTACCAAATTAATATTCATGAGCTGAGCTGAATGTATTATGTGACCTAATTTACAGTATAGATCAGTCCTACAATCCTGGGCAACACACAAATACATTCACACCCTTTTAGTTTATAAACTCTCTCTCTCTCTCTCTCTCTCTCTCTCTCTCTCTCTCTCTCTCTCACACACACACACACACACACACACACACACACCCTTTTGCTCTCGGTCCCCGAGGCTGACTAGATGCAGTATGATTGTGAGTTCAGAGGTAGATAGATCTGCCCACAGCCACACGCACACACCTGTGGTGTGAAGCTATGGGCAATTTTACCCACTTCTATTTTCGCCCCGTTAAGTTGAAACCCCATATTGGGATGGTTGGCACAAATGCACAATATAACTTTAATCATTAATTAACAAAAGTCAATAAATATCATTTCTCCCGGCTTGTCTGCTTGATTAATACTATTTGTTTTCTGAGCTCTTCACTATTCATTCAAAATATTCCACAAAGGATACATATGATACTGCCTTACATTTGGCAAAAACAAGGTTTCTTAGAAGGTAGCATAATTACGGAGCCTTCACGTTGGGAGTGCGTGGTATACAAAAATGCAGTTTTGGAACAGACCTAGAGTGTTTGTCTTTTGGCTAAAACAGGTATCACATTAACAAAGTGCCAGGTATGATAAATGGGTTTCCATGAGAGGTTTAGGATGTTGGAACAAGGCCTTCAATGAGATTCAACAATTTGGGGTAATTGGGTCACTGTCAGTGCTGTGCTGTGTTGCCATCTTTCACAACTTCACATGCTCAGACACAAAGTAATAAGACACGGAGACGGAGAGAGCAAAAAGACAAGAGCGACAGATCATTTAGAGCATGCACCTGTTCTAAATATACAATCGACACCTCCTTAAGTAGGACAATACAGTGCATGGAAACTAAGAAATATGGTGAACTCAAATGTCGTTTTTAGCATGAAAAAAATACAGAAGAAGACCTACATGATTAAGACATATATAAAAACTCCAGAACTAAACAAAGAATTGCTAAACATACATGGAAAACATTGCACAGATGTGAACAGGCAATGGGGATGGGAAACAATGAGGTTAAGTATGCACCCATCAGCCACAACATTAAAAGCACCTGCCTAATATGGTGTAGGCCCCCCTCGTGCCGGCAAAACAGCGCCAACCTGCATCTCAGAATAGCATTCTGAGACTATATTCCTCCCACTACAATTGCACAGAGTGGTTATCTGAGTTACCGTATCCTTTCTGTCAGCTCAAACCAGTCTGGCCATTCTCTGTTGACCTCTCTCATCAACAAGGTGTTTCTGTCCACAGAACTGTCACTCACTGGATGTTTTTTGTTTTTGGCACCATTCGGAGTAAATTCTAGAGACTGTTGTGTGTGAAAATCCCAGAAATACACAAAACAGCCCGTCTGGCACCAACAATCATCCATGCGATTATCTAATCAGCCAATCATGTGTCAGCAGTGCAGTGCATAGAATAATTCAGATGCGGGTCAGGAGCTTCAGTTAATGTTCATATCAACCATCAGAATGGGAAAAAATGTGATCTCCTTGATTTGGACCATGGCATGATTGTTGATTGCATGAGTGTTTAGTGCCTAACATGAAAAATAGGACGTGAAACCACAATATGCAACGATAAGGTAGTATGCAACACTGTTGTCACTTTACATGATTATCTTGCAGGCTTAATTCAATGAGTGGTGTCTAGTTAGGTCTGAAAATAAATTGGTAATCTGCAGTGTAATTTAATTCTGTGTACAAATGTCTTAAAAGTTAAGCTGAAAAGGAGATCTAATATACCTGGCAAGAGCTACACATTGCGGATCACCAAAACCACTTACAGACATAGTCAGAAATGCATTTGATCGCATTGCATGGTGTAAACGCAAATCCATACGGATGCGTCACGATTTCTGAACTGTAGGATGGCAGAGGAAGACTCATTCATATGAGGAATGAGCTTCATAGTTGGTAAGGGTTAGGTTAAGGGGTAGAGAAGGGTTACAGCTTCTCGGACCAATCAGGCACGGCTTTCTTCATAAACATACTGCAAATGCCATTTAGTGTTTCGGACATGCGTGTCCATGATGGCAGTGAAGCACTGTCTACTGCGCTAAATAAACTTTACCGGCTAAATGGATTTTTAAAAGGAAATAACTGTCCATTTGGAAAATTTCAGTTCAGTTTGAAGGTAATTTGTGATCCAATTGAAACGCGTGTTTCTTTATTAAGTGTGTTTATTACTTAATATAAAAATAGGATGAGAATCTGCAATATGCAATTTTAAACAAGCATCACTTACTTAAAGTGACAGTTCACCCAAAAATGAAAATTCTCTCATTTACTCACCCTAATGCCATCCCAGATGTGTATGACATTTCTTTCTTGTGCTGAACACAAATTAAGATTTTTAAAAGAATATCTCTGCTCTGTAGGTCCATACAATGCATGTGAATGGTGGCCAGAAATTTGAAGCTCTAAAAAGGAGATAAAGTCAGCATGAACATAATCTATATGACTCCAGTGGTTTAATTAATGTGTTCTGAAATGATCCAATCGGTTTTGGGTGTGAACAAACTAAAATATAACACCTTTTTATTGCACACCTTGCCATTGCCGACAATCATGATTGCAAGCTCAATTGTTTCCTAGTTTATGCCACTATAGGAAGTGTAATCGAGCTTGAAATCATGATGACTGCTGTCAATATTTATAGTGAAAAAGAAGTTTCATTTTGGACTGTTCTCAGCCAAAACCAACTGGATCACTTCAGAAGACATTGATTTAACCATTGGTGTTGGTTATGTGATCTGCTTTTTGGAGCTTTGAAGGCCTGGCCACCATTCACTTACATTGTATGGACCTGCAGAGCTGAAATATTCTTCTAATAAAATCTTCAGAAAACGGACTTGAGTAATTATGAGGAGCAGTCTTGCCAAGCTAACTTAAAAGATTGAATTTGGAAGGAGCTCTGAGATGTCCTGTGATCTTGTTGTACAATTGACCATCCCAGCACATTTGTAAGCAGTGAGAGAACTACTGGCATTGCCACAGCAGTAACAGCATAAATCACACCAGTGAGGTTTTGCAGGACTAGTGACACGTTGAAAGAAAAAATTATGCCCAATTAAACAACAAATGTTGACGCAGTACGACGACTCCCACAAGCCGTCCGACTTTTGTGAGATTAACTTGGGAAACTTGACTAATTACAAACCAAGACACAGGTGTGAACAGGAAACCAGAAACAACCAAGGTAAACAATACTGTGATAGTTATTTGCTAAACTCTAGATGATATTATGGTAATGTTACTGTGAAGTTCTCTATGTCAAGCTTCAGTTTCTTTCCTCTGGGGAGGTCTTGGAAGGAAAATATGATCAAGCTCACACATAATCATCACAAAAGGAGCTAAGAGGTGGGAGGGACGCTTGGGGACTTTCTAGAACTTCCAAGCAGACCTACGAGGGTTGCAGGCAAGTCGCCTTGGCAACAGAAAACAGCAAGTTTGAAAGGTTAGCGTTTGGAGGGGGTGTAAATCTATAACCATAGTTTGTAACCTTGATCTGGAGAGTTTTAGTCATAGCCTGAGGGAAAATAGCACACACACACGTATGTATATATATGCATGGTAGCTTTTGTGTGGTGGACAATAAAATGGGCGAAAAATCTCATAGATTTACATTAGAGGAGGAACCCAAACCATAGTGACCAGGATATCACAAAGACTCGAGGCTGGACTCTTGACTTGGGCCAGAGAATTGAGAGAGGGAACCTTATGAATCAGAGTATGGGGCTTGTCAATCAAAATGAGCTTGTTATTAAGAGTACACAATTATTTCTCAGTTCTTTTGGATGCAAAATGCAGATTTCGACTCCTGGATAAAAATGCTCTCTCATTTAACCACACGTAAGAATTCAAAAACACTTTGGAGAAAGACATCTGCGCCCGCTGACTACCTGCAGACGTGGCATTCTTTCATACAGAGTTAGATTTTTTCTTGACAAAACTCAGCTTTGCTTTTAGCACTGTTCCTTTAGAAAGTAGAAGGGATTGTGGCATTCTCGCAGATAAAAAAAGACAATGGACTCAAGGGAGGAGGATGTTTAGAAATCGCTCTCAATCTCTGTAAAAATAAAAAATACCCCTACTGAAACTAGCAAATCACACTAAAAGTTACACTCACTAACTTTTTGCTCGTTTCATCAGTGACACCTAGTGCCATGGATGCAGCATCAGTCAAAATCAATAGTTTTCATTTACAGATGCCATTGTAGAAATTCTATATTTTTGAATATCTCTTGAAAGCCTCCATTAAATTATGAATTCTTTCTCCAAATTTTCAGGACACAGGGTGAATTGGTCTAAATAGGAAGCTCTTGCTCTGACAGCATATTGCCCTACCACAGCTTTCCAACCTGGCACCTTTCAATGGCCAAAGCAAGGCATTAGGCATTTATTTCCAGCAAATTTGAGAGATTAATTTTGACCCATTAATGAAAAGGTTCACATGTGATGTTGATAGGTGGGCTTCACTACATTTGCCTATGGCTTGGAAGGTCAAAGTTATAAAAAATGAATTGTATCCCCAAAATCAATTTACTGCAGTCTCTCCCTCTGTAATTTCCGCTTTCTTATTTTAAACAATTTGATAGAATATCCAAGCTGTTCATTTGGAACGGTAAACAACCTTGTTTACATTTCAGTAATTTACATATACCAATTGGCAATGGAGGTTTAAGCCTCCCCAAAATAATGTTTTATTACTATGCTTTTAATCTTAGACACTTTGCCAATTGGTCTCTTTCACCTGAGAGAGCCCCTGATGGTACAACATTAAACAAACAGTCCTTGCCCCAATTTCACCATTGCAAAATCTTTCTATTAAATTGCCTAGAGAAGTAAAAACTCATTCAGTATACTAAATATTTCCTCAAGCATATGGCTGAACCCCAAATTATGTATTTACAAGTCTCCATTTCACTGGAAAGAATCGATTGAGAGGGTTGTTGCTCCTCTTGGTGACCTTTATGAAAACTGATCTTTGAGATCATTTGAAAATATAAACCATCAATTTGGGATTTCTAGGTCTCAATATTTCAGGTATTTACAGCTGCGCCATTTACTTTGCTCTATTTTTGGTGGTAGTACTCAGCCCCCTAAACCTGCAGCCACACTTTGTATGGTGCTCACCACCTTTGGAAAGGGTCATGAAGCATCAGTGGATTACTCCATGTTGACTCGGAGTCTGGGAGATGGAGCCGTCACAGCTCTTAAGAGGTTATGGGAAAGAGATTTGAACTTGGTATTGGAGGGAATACCAAAAAAAATAGGAAAACAATTTAAGGAAGGTTTAACACTATGTCTAGGGATGCAAGGGTCGCCTTATCCGGTTTAAGATGTAGCATTGTTTCTACTGGACTCCCTCTAGATTGTTTAGGCTTGGTCTAAAAGACACAACTACCTGCTGGAGATGTCAGTTGGAGGATGGAGACAT
This sequence comes from Xyrauchen texanus, assembly GCF_025860055.1. Taxonomy (NCBI): domain Eukaryota; kingdom Metazoa; phylum Chordata; class Actinopteri; order Cypriniformes; family Catostomidae; genus Xyrauchen; species Xyrauchen texanus. The sequence continues at coordinate 39,424,857 of NC_068305.1, forward strand.
AGCCCATGCTCTGTGGTTCTGCACCAAGATTAAATTATTCTGGTTAGGAGTCCAGAATTTTATCTGTGAGGTTTAGATACTCCAATTTAATTCTGCCCCAGACTATGTACAGTATATTGGGTGATGGGACTGTTATCAAACTAGTGTAATGATTGGCAGAGAAATAATTCTTATGGAAGTCAATCGGCGCTCTATTTCAAGAATGATTCACCGAATTGGGCAGGAGTGCAGCATTTGAAAATATGTCATAAAAGTAGCTTGGCAGATTAGATGCATATGGTAAGAAATAGGACAAATACATGACCTTTCTGAAAGGCTCTCAGTGAGAGCCATGTGAAGAGAAAATCTTTTTTCCCCCCTCTCTTCGTGCTTATATGTGTATACTCAGGCTTGGACCATGGGAATGTTTGTTGGGGGGGTTAGGTTGGGATTGGGGACTAGGAGGGGGACTGGGAAATAATGGGGGTTAAATGTGGAAAATGGATGACTCTGCATGTGTTTTGCTTTGTTCTGTATTGTGTTTTAGAGTCTATCACTAAAAAATATTAATCTAAAAAAATATATAATAATAAATAATTTCTTTAGGAGTAAAACGTCTTTTAAATGGGGAAGAAATACAGAGTGCACCTTTAAATTGTAGAATTTTATAGAATGATTTATTTAGTATAATTATGCCTATAGCATAAGTAAAAATGAAGGTAAGAAAAAAATAGCATGCAGTAATTCGACACTAAATCGACATCACCCAATCAAAAGCATTTGTGGCAAAATGTTGATTACCACAAAAAAAATTTTTATTACAAAAACTTAGTGGACGTGAATGGGGCTGACTTTGAGGGTTTAAATGCAGAAATGTAAAGACTCAAGCTTCCATTACAGTTTTGCAATACAACATACACACAGTCATATATATGATGGAAGAAAAATTCTAGACAATATTTTAGTCATTTTTCAACATTTGTTAATTTAAGTGTTTAGCTTGTTTCATTGTTTGCATTGCGGTGTTCAAATGGCAAGGCACCTCTAAATCAACCTAATATCTGATCCTAGATCTGTCACTGCACCCCTCATTGCATTCTCATTCCAACAAAACTGCTCCGAGCACTCGGTCATTCCACAGCCCAGCAAGACCGCTGCCATTAAATCACTCTGACATTCCCTGACAATGATCCTGAGTCAGCGCTTAGAGGTTACAGAAACAAACAGCTGATCTTGGGCCATCATGAACAGCAGAAAATAGAAACCATCCTTTATCATGTTCAGAGCCTATATCCTTGCCATCATATCTCCCACCCTGGCTGGCAATTTACTCCCTAAAATTGGCACAGCACAATGCGTTTATCTTGCCAGTGTATGTTCATAAGAAATAAATTGATCCCATAAAACAACAGATGCTGGACATGAAGAATCCTGGACACAGTAAGCCATTAAATTAGTGCACAACAGCAAAGCGGCGCATAGAGGGGAAACGAATCAACTAAATGACGTTAAATGTAATGGATTTTTATGCAACCGGATCAGGGCTTTCTTTGGGAAGATTTACAGGATTTTTAGATTTTTTTTACACTTATTTTTCCAAATAAATGACTTGTTAAAAACTTGCGTATGATCCGACTACCCCTCTCTCACCTTTCTGTTCACTTGATTTTTCTCCCTTGGTTAAAACGCGTCACAAATACAAATGGACTGGTAATCCGGCAGACCGGCATTTTCCCAGTGGGCCGACGCACTTTTGGGCCGATCAGCCACGAGTTATGCAGAACGGACCACAAAATGGCGGCGCGATATGCAGAGAAGGACAGCGACCATCCCCATCTGACAAGAATGCCAAAGCAATAACTGGCGTGATAAATAGACAATATTCCTTTTGCGTAACTGTCCAACTTGAAATTGTATAGCTTTCCGGATCTGTATCCAAGCCTTGCATAATTTCTTCATTTTCACAGGAACATAGAAGAGCTATATAATTACTTTATTTTGTGTGCACGTCATGTATAGGACAATACATTAGGCTTATTATACATTTCTCACAGGCCTATTTTTTTTTTTCTTCCTTTTTTTGTTAACATTCTGTAAAAACAGCTGCTATATTAGATCACAGGCTAATGCACATCATGAAATGGGGTACAACAGGGCTAAAAGACACACCTTAAGGGAAATTAGCTTTTTTTATGGTAACAAAACATAAATATAAAAGTTTTTATATATGTGTATATCAGTGACGTGCGGTGATGTCTTAAAGAGGCTAGGCACTGAGTTATGAAAGCCAGATTACCTGATTTATTGTCTAAGCTTAATAATAATACATAATAACAGTGAACGTTACGCACAAGCGCAGCATATCAAGGAATGTACAAATCAGGATGTATATAGTGTACTCTCTCTCTCTCACGCACGCGCACACACACACACACACACACACACACACACACACAAGCGCGTAAACAGTGAACGTTACGCACAAGCGCGGCATATCAAGAAATGTACAAATCAGGATGTATATAGTGTACTCTCTCTCTCTCTCGCTCTCTCTCTCACGCACACACACACACACGCACACACACACACACACACACACACACACACAAGCGCGTAAACAGTGAACGTTACGCACAAGCGCGGCATATCAAGAAATGTACAAATCAGGATGTATATAGTGTACTCTCTCTCTCTCTCGCTCTCTCTCTCACGCACACACACACACACACACACACACACACACAAGCGCACAGCCACATAGCCAATCTTTTCTTACATACCAATCAGTTTGAAATGATCGGATCATTTTTGGGCCCTTTTGCTGTACTAGTCCATCTAAGGCTGGCGTAGACCTCCCTCTTGCAATTAACTCATATTTGGAATTAAAATCGAGCTTGGAAAAATTTCTTAATTCCGTGATTACAGCCGGTGCTGTCATTTTGAATTTTGAATTTGGCGGGGATTAGGCATGTAGGCTACGCTAGCTGTGATGTAATGACGTCAGCTACGCAAATGTCCAGGAATATCTTGATTTTAATTGGTCCATGTCTGATACGTAACGGAGATGATTACGGGCATAACATATTTACGTCAAAAGGCACAGCAGATTTGTGCTTTTTGCCGTACGTGTTAAAGAATACAGGATCGAAGTGCGCATGCGCAACATGGGTTTTCCGCTTGTCGTCTGCAATGAATGGACCGTAAAAGCACTGCTTATTCTACCATTTGTTTTTAGTTGATTATGCGTAACTGCTACATTTGTCATCATAACGTCTAAACAATTGGAATAACACACATATTGCATATATAAATCACAAGAATAAAAAGTAAAAATATAAATACAAGTTTATTATTTAATAAACATTTTATTTTTGAATTTTGGCAGGGTAGGCAGTGCCTAGTTTGCCTACCCAGACCGCACGTCAGTGGTGTATATATTTATTATATATATAGAGCAACAATGTGTGAAAAGAAATAACAGGAGGTTGTTTTGGATGGCATTTATTTAATTTTTTTTAAAGTTGACGAGGGGGCCTTAACCCCAAACCTGTGGTAAAGGCTCCTTCATTGGGGTAAAAGGCACCCAGTGGGGTTATTTTGATATAGTGTAGATACCAGAGCAATAGGGCTCAACTTATGAAAATTATTTTGAGACAGCAAGATGCGATTGAGGAACAAATTAAGATAATGCTCAAAAAACAACTACTTCAGAAAATGATCACATAAATGTGATTTCAAATTGGCATTTCATTACACCTCAAGTATTATATAAACAAATTAATCTCCATTGTGATTGGATCAGTCAATGCGAGTCCAATTTCAAAATCTTTTATAACAAATCAATTCACCCCACTTAAGAAAACATTGCATTTAATGGGGACTTTATCCCAAATACTATCCTAATACGACGGTTGAAATTTCAAAATATTCAACTTTAACAAAAATTGAAAATGCCAAGTATTTTGTCCTTTAAAATAAATGTGATTACTTCCTGGATTTTCATTAGCTTCATAAATTTGCAACATTTGAAAAATTATTAAATAATCAAATGACCTCAAAATCCAACTTTAGGCATTGCGCACAAAGACCTCATGGAACGGGAAAATGCTGGTGTATAGTGACAAACAGTTTGTCCAACAGGATGTGGTCATGTGTATGTCGCTGGGGAGAGAGGAAGCGTAAGGGCCATCACCTGGTGACTTAATGATACATAACACCTGTGTCTTGTTACAGTGATGGGCTTGAAAAAGCCACCAAGAACGCCAGTGAGGGAGAGAGAGAAGACACGAGAAACCAGAGATTGCGTGTCCTAATAAACTTTAGATTTAACTGAAAAGCCTGGCCTTGATTGGTGTAGATGAACCACTCCCTTCTTGCTCAAACCGGTTACACTGGTGCCAAAACCCAGGAAGGAAGAAAAAAAAAAAAAAAAAAAAGTCACTATGGACACCTCACCACTGGGCGAAGTCATCCGCGCCCTGGCTAGCATCCAGGAAACCCATCATAAAGCCCTGCTCGGCCAGAAGGGACGTTTCCAGAAGATCCTCCAGGCCTAGGCTCGACAGGCTCTACAGGGCTGGCTAGCTACAGGCAGATCCTCCGCCGTGACCCAAGGCAGTGACGAAGCCGCACAGCCTCCTGTCCAAGATGGGCCCTCAGGATGACCTGGAGACGTTCCTGGGCCTCTTTGATCACGCAGCCATGGCCTCCGGCTGGCCTCGGGCCCATTACTTGATACTGCTGCTCTCCTGGGAGGCACACCAACTGGAGGACCGCCTGGACTACAGAAAACTGAAGACCGCAGTCCTGCAACGGGTGGGTCGCACCCCTGAACAACCGCTCCCTTACGGAGTGAAGCTGGCCACCGTTTGCCTTTGTGCAACTATGTTTCAACAGGACAAGTGATAAATTCTTACGAACACACACAGTTTCCATCTGGGCTTACTTCTAAGTTGAGAGCTTGTGGACCCTGAGAAAAACCCAGCATCCAAATTAATGCTGAAGAATTCTCTAAAGTTTTCCATTTCCTCTTAATTGGAGACGTGTGCATTCCAGTTTAGTTTTAGAAATATTGGCTGACCATTTCAAAAAGGTTAAACTCAAACATCCTATACTTCTCATCACTAGCAGGTCTCCACACTCTTCAGATGGAATGAAGCTCTACTGAACTGAATCCTATACTTGTGGAGGGTTAAATAAACATAACATGGAGTATCCCAAAGATCCAGGAAACCATGCCGTCCATGTAACTAATTAACTTCCATTTTCTTGATCTTAAACAAAAAAAAAAAAAAAAGCCAAGAACAAAATTTACTTTGCCAAAGTCTTCTGAAGGATTAATATCCAAACTCAAAACATCCTTGGTTGAGCTGACGTTGGATTGGCTTCCAGATTCTGCTCAAACAGACGCTTAGACAAACAAGGCATAACAATTCCCTTGTACCATAAACTCAATTTCAGTCAGGCATGAGATCACATGGAGAAAAACCTTGCACTAACTTCATGTAAATAAGCCATTCAAATTCAGTGTCTTGATCTGAGTGACTCATTATTGGCCCAAATCAGTTTCACACTTGAAAGGGTGAAAAATCATTTGCGATCAACCCACTTGAGTTATGGGAATGGTTTCCCCGTTCTCAATATGCCATCAAGGTAGGTCATCTTTTAAATGCCCATGTTTTAAGGCAGGTTACTCATTCCTGCAAAGTCCAGCTCCAACTGTAGTTGGACACACCTGAACCAGACAACTAATAACCATTTGGTAATACATGCAGAAACGAATCAATTTGAAAACATGCTCTACAAAAGTCAAGATTGGACATTTAATCTACTGTATCAAAACGAGGCATACATAAGCACACACACCATTGTTCTAGCGGTGTTATGCATTTAATAAATGGCAGAAAAAACAAAAGAAAAAAACGAGGATTGGGCAAGTCATAGACATCAAGGAAATTTTGGTGCAAACTGGCAACGGGGCAAGCCCTGCCATTGGCCACCTGGTCCACATTTGGCCACTGATGCACCAATCATATGACAGTCAGCCTTGCAGATGATGATAACAGTATCGTTGGGTTTGTACGATGGGTTGGCTCCACCTTTTATCACTCCATTTTCAACCACGGGTGCTGAACAGGTCACGGATTCTGGACTCAAACACTGAAAACCAGAGAAACAGAACACTACATTCAGGAAGGTCACATTGGGTGACCATGTAGGTTAACCAAAAACACATTTATAGGGGTGAATCATAATCTTCACTTTTCAATGAAAAGCTCACATGCACAAACAGGAACCTTATTACATTGGTCAAAAGCCAAGTGCCTTTTATGCCAGGAGGAAAAGACTGAACTTCAGCAATTACTTTGAATCTAATGCACAAATTGTGTAATTTGATACTGGATTTTAGAGTCTCTTACAGCCAAAAGTTGTGATATTGCAAATGGATATTTTAATTCTACAGTTCAAATTTCAGTGAGGCGCTGTTCTGTGGACACGCTGCCATTTTCAGCACTGTGGCTCGCAGCATTCAACTGAACAAATGGTTACCAGAGTGGGTTGCTGAGAACTATTAAAATCAGCACACAGCGACAGACGTCAAGAAATAGTCCATTATTTTATCTAAATCAACCAACCAACCAACGGTTGTCTTGCTAATTGCAATCAATGTAATGAACACCCCTGATCTAGATGTAGAATATAGGCCTCGTAAAGAAAATTACTAGTTTATCAATAGACTATCTTTCAGATAAACGAAGATGGTTTTTCACCCAGCCCAATTGATAACATTGCTTTAATCTCACATCAAACCCAATAATCTCAGTGACAGGCTAAATTGTAGAAATCTAGCAAACAGAAATATGAAATTGACCTCAATGTGTTTCTTCAAATTAGAGGCAGGATTAATGCTGATATCTGGCTTGAGCAAGAAAAACTCCCATAACGTAGTCAAGCAATTGGCCTTATTCCACTGCGAAAAGCCCTTTTAGGTTCAGCTGTGATGTTCAAGTGTTGGAGACATCCTCCACAACAAAAAACAGTTGGTGCCAGATCTACAGCTACCGTTCAAGTTTATGTGAGATTTGATGAGTCACGAGACTCTCCCTAGTCAATCATGTTGCTAGATAGAAATACAATCAGGACAGGGTAGCGAACACAGACAGTGGGAAAAATAGTGCAGTAACAGTACAGTTACAGCACTTTAAAAATGGTTTACTTTTACTGGAGTACATTTTAACAACTCTTGGGAAATAGAAGTTACAGTAACGAGTGTATTTGTAATTCGTTACTTTACACATTACATCTACAGTTAGAACATATGCAAAATATCAAAAACAATCTTCAATTTCAAAGATGGGTTGACACCAGCCCTAGCCCAGCATCCAAAGCTTACACGCAGCTGCACTGCGACAGAAAGAGATGCCGAAGGCCAGATGTCCAACTAAGAGGACAAGTACATCAGGGTCTCTTGTTTGAGAAATGGATAACTCACATGGCCTCAGACAGCTTCATTGAATTCTACCCGCTCAACAGTAAAGAGAACTCCAGGGTGCAGGGCTTACGGGAAGAATTGCAAAGAAATAAACTTTTGAAAAAAAAAAAAAAAAAAGTTAATGGGCAAAGACATTGGACAAGACAGCCACACCTATGGCAAGTGCTAAAGGAAGCTTGGGGTGAAATGTCACCCTGAGTATCTGGACAAACTAAGCTAGAAAGCCAAGGATCTGCAAAGCAGTCATTGTTGCACATGGAGGATTAAGTTCTGAAATTCTCAAATTGTAAAAGTTTCATTGTGATCAGATGAATGCCACTTTTAGAAGTACCGATTGCCTTCCATAGGAGCAAAATGTGTACATTATTCCAAACATTTGGGTAGGCAGTGTAGGCATCAATTAGATGTCAGTCATGTCTCAATTAGGTTGACCCAGGAAGATCTGTTAAAGCTTAACATTGGTGCCAATACAAGTGTGAAATCAGTCTTGCACCTTAATCTCACACCTGAAGATCACCTACCGGGCACACAGGTGGGAACTTTTGGCATCCAGGAACCATCTGCTCCACAGCGGACTTGCTGTGCTCCATTCAGCTTGAATCCAGGAGCGCAGGTGATCTGAACAACGGTGTTAAACACAACCGCTTGCGGGGAAACCTGACCATTGGCAACGGAAATTGCTGGACATTTCACCACTGAGGAACCAGAAAAGGAGATCAGAGCATCACGTGCAGGTTTTTAAATGGTTTCACTAGCTGTCAAAGCGCACATGTAGTGAGCACCATTTTAACAAATAGTAACCAGGCCAATTATATGAATGCCAATGAGCCGTTGATGCAAATGTGGGTGGAAAACTAATTTTATGCACCTCAAATTGGGGCTGGGCAATCGAACTGAACTTAAAAAAAAGAAAAAAAAAAAAAGCCTGCGACTAAATTTGGTCTCCATTTAAAGTAAAATAAGCAAAGTCAATACAAAAGGTTTGCAAGAACTTGCAGTAAAAATATATTTACCAGCCACTAAAATTACAATTTAAAAAAAAAAAAAAAAAAAAAAAAAGCGTATGGCACTCAATGGCTTGCACATAATCTCTGGAAGAATAGAAAATAAAAATGAGAACTGTATATTGATTAATAGTTGATTGACAGACAGATGGGCAGATGTCTTACCAAGGCATTTCATCTTCAAGGGAGACCAGTGTCCTTCCATACAGTGCGATATTGGACTTCCGCCTGTTGGCGTGTAACCTGGAGCGCATTTATAATTCACAACCTGCCCATTGTTGAACCCAGATTTAGTACCATAGCAGCCAACCAGCTGCATTTCCGGATAAACCAGTGGTTCACCACACTCTTTTTGACACTCTAAGGTGGACAAACAGACATAGAATTTCAAAGCACAGCAAAACTAAACTGAAAAATGGTAAAATTTGATCCTCAATTTAATAAATATAGCTTTAAGATATGGTACATTTTCTCATGAGCACTTACATGAGATAAAGAATTGGGTCACATTAGTAACCTTGTAAGAGCCTTATTCTACACAGAGGGCACCCTCATTGGGGCAGCCATGTTAGGATCACATGACCAAACAATTATAAAATGTGATGGGCCTGGATGCACATAGACCAAGACAACATGAATGAAAACGGAGTGCACCTTTAATAGGTCCATACAATCAAAAACTATTTGATCCCAACGAACAAATTATACAATCTAAAATTGTTTAGAGAACCAAATTATCTAACTTAAGATTGTACATGAAAACACTCCCAACTTAATTTGCCTTCCACAGCATGTGTAATTGGACTTTATCTCAAAGCCATTACATTACTGCTATACGGCCATAATGACAAGAGTTAAGCATGATTTGTAGTATTTTGCACTTATCATATACCAAATTCTACTAAGATAAGATAACAACTACTTACCCACAAAGTGTGCAAATACTAATATCATTACAGTTCCCCAAATCAGTGCCATTTTCTTGACGCTCTGCAGCTCTTCGTGTCAACTGAATGCTTCTGTCTGATCCAAACAAACCTTGCCTTAATTAAAATAGGCTGCTATCCCATAACACCTGCATCCAATCTAACAATCCTCCAATCGCAATCAAACACTGTGCGCATGCTCCGTAAATTCTCTGCCTCATTGCTTGCGCTCAAAAGTGGCGGAAACAGAGAAACTGAGGGAATATCTCGGACATTTTTAACAGCTGATTACAAGGCATGAAAGTAATTTTTTTATATCTGATATTTTTTAGAAGACTAACCCTCATTTTTTGCACCTTTTAAATTTTAACAATATCTCTTTAATGCTGAGATGTAAAGAGAATTGTACTTAAAGGGTAACTAAACACCTGCTCAGAGTCTGACTCCACCCACTAGAAATATATGAAAATGCTGGAAAAGTGGGCAGACCCCGGCGGGGATAGAGGGAACGAACCGAGTGCGGGGCTGAGCGGGGGCACCTGAGGCCCTGTCCCAAATGGCACACTTCGGACTTGTGGACTTCCTCAGAGTCCACACTTCGGTGACGTCATGTAGTGCAGACTTATAGGGCCCCTCGCGCAAGTCCACAAGGGCGCATTGAGAAGTATTTTTGGTACAGACTCGATCCTGAAGCGTGGTTATTGTTGGACAGGAGCTGCAGGTTCGGTTCGGGGAAATATGCTGCCTATTGTTGTTGTTTTTACTATTGTGTTTGCGAGATGGCTTGCCATGCAGAGAAATCACATTTATACGCTCCGACGTCGTAGAAGACAAGATTATTTTTCATGCATACAAATGCTGATGTTATGCACGGAGGAAAGGCAAGCAAGTAAATGTTATTGACTTTGTAGATAAACATATAACTTGTCAAAAGTCGTTCATGAATTAAGTCATTATTATTTGATTTACTGTTTAATTTTCTTTTTTCTTTATATACAAATATATATATGTATTTTATATTTTTTTATGTGTACCTTGTTTTTTTTAAGTCGTTTTTTCTCTTTTTCTTTTCTTTTCTCTTGTCTTGTATTAATCAATACCAGTGAAAGGTGAGGCTCATTCCATTTGATTGCTAATATGGTTGATGACCATAATGTTTGTATAAACTGTAGGTAACAACTTCTAAAATGTACAGTGTACACAGTCATAAAAACCATAATGATACTTAAATATTTTCTTCTCAGCCATGTTATCAATTGTCTGTGTCCGTGAGCGAAAGCGCTCTTCACACCAGTTGTCTGATTGGCCTTTCGCAAGGACTCCTGGGTACTTGAAGTGCGTGAAGCCTGGATCTATGCGGGCTTCGCGGAAGACCGCTTCAAGGGTACAAAGGGGGCGCTGCTGAGCACACTTAAAGTCCCCGTGAACCGGAAGTTGCAAATGACTTTTCTCCATTGTTGTGACGTATTTCTGAGAGAAACGGAATACTAAATGAGGCAAAATAGTGGGCGTGGCTTTTTTTTCCAACTAGCACCTGATTGGATCTAAAAAAGTAGGTGTTTCATTCAGAAATGGAGGCAGATCTTAACGCAAGTTTACAATCGGTTGTTGAGGATTACTCGCCGCCTGAAACACCGCCAGCAGTCCCCTTCCTGCAGCAGGAGGAGGAAGATGAAGAAGAACAGGAACACACGGAGGATAATTTCGATCACGGGGGAATCAGACCTTACATGTTTGAGCCGTTACATGCGGAGGGTTCGAATGGTAAAAAGTGTTCCGTGAGTGTCACAACCAAAAATGCACCTCCTCGCCATCTCTCCTTTCACACGCTGTCAATGCTCGCAAACACACAGGCAGCCTGTCTACTGTCAGTTGGAGGGGCGTGGTTACGGATGTTAAGGAGACACCTAAACCGTCAAACCTACGTCATCAGGCAAGGTCCTCCAATGCAGAGGGGCGGGGAATTTTCAGATTTTGATTAAAGATTAGGAAGCCAAATTTTTTTTTTGTGTGGATTGACTTGCATGGATGAATTGTTCACCACAAAACGATCAATTTAGGCAAACAAAGTAAGAATGGTCAATTTTGAATTCATGGGGACTTTAAGAGCGTTAAAATGCTAAATGGGACGGCCTACGGACTCGTAGACTCAGCGAGCACGCGCAATTTAAGTCCACGAGACCGAAAGTCCGCATGAAGTGCGCCATTTGGGACAGGGCTTGAGACTCGTAGTGACGGATTAATTGTCAGCTGCTGTCAGACTCTATGTTATTATTATTCCTCACACGGTCGCAAGACGACATGTACATGAATCTGGCGTGGTGAGCTGGAACCTGCTTACGTCAGCCGTCACCGCTTACGTCACGAAGTACCGCAACAGCCAATAGGAAAATTCAACTGCAGTAGCCACCGTTCAACCTGAAGAGGGCAGCACTCAGACGTTTTTACACCATATATTGTAGAATTAAAACACTTTATACACAAATGTCAAAACAATTACTTGAATCAATGACCAGTACTAATAAAGCCCCATGCTTACAGATCATTAACTAAAAAAAGTTGGTTTAGGGTTTAGTTACCCTTTAATCCATCTATGGTCAGGGGGGAAATACCTCGTTTTGCTATTTTCCAGCGCAATTCGGATGCAAATATTTCTTTTCATTTCTTTTTTCCTTTAAAATATTGTTTATTGTTTTTATGTTTGCATTTTCCATAAAAAAATAACATGATACAAGATATGAACATTTACATCAAATTGGTCTTCTCACGACATGCTGCTATTTTACATTTAAACATGGTGAGTTGATGCCAAAGTATTATAGGTCATTTGACCTAAGTAAGAACCCTAAACTTTCAAGCTCCAAATTGCACATAAAGGCAGCAAAAAAGTAACCCATATGACTCCAGTGTTTAAATTCATGTCAGGTTTGATAGGTGTGTGTGAGAAACATTTCTAATATATAAATATTAGGCAAAGATAAATATTTGCCCTTTTTTTTTATTATAAATCTTTCACTTTAAAACTCGTTTTGTTTCATTCACGTTTTAATACATATTGCCACCTATTGGGCAGGAAGGAAAATGTATTGTTGAGATCTATAGTTATAGTTGAGATCCGGGCTCTTGGCTGGCTATGGCAGAACACTGGAGCTGTTGGATTGCCTGCTTTGGAGGCGTGGGCTAAGGGTGTGTCCTTGGAAGACTTCTGCCTGGCAGTGCATATTTTAATGCCATGTCAGAAATCAAGGCTATTTTCATGGCAGGAACTTTGTATATAAAGGGTTTAAGTTTTCATCAAGTACAGAAAGAATTTTATAATTAAAAATGGGTAAAACTGTTTCAACAGGACAAGTGATAAAAATTCTTAACCTTTTCCTGGTGAAACCTTAAACAATACCTCAAAGAGCTTACTGAATAAAACAGTCATCTTCCATTAAAAGCAGGACAGACTAGGAAGATATGTTAAAGAGACAAGGGAGTCTTGCAGTAATGACATCATGGTGGTTTCTCGTCTTTCAGAATAAATGTGTGTGAGTCTTGAGTGGCCTATTTGACACCTGTTGTACCCATCTGCCAATAATTGCAGTGATTTTAAAGTGCTTCAGAGATTCCTAGGTGGACATTCCCATAGCATCAGCAACTGTCTGAGTCTTGTTCCCTGGGACCCACCATTACACGCATAACCATACAGTTTTATAGAGTAAAGATCGAACTTATTTTAGTGACCGTAGCAAATAATTTAACAATGATGGGCAACAGATATCCACCCTAAATCTGCTCAACTACACAATTATCCCATCCATTTTTGTCTTTGAAAAGAGATTTGTGGACAATGGACTAGGGCTAAATTTGAGACTACACCACTGCAAGTCACAAATGGGATCTGGAATCCTTGGGACCTGTTTCCATTGAATTTGAAGGTGATCTACACGCAGCACAATGAAGCCATGAAACCAGTCATTCTTTCCCATGTCAGAAATGTCTCATTGGCAGGCCCAGACAGAATCTGTGCATACAGAACCCACCAGTTTCCATCTAGGCCTACTTCCATGTAGCGATTGAACTAGTGGACCCAGAGAAAAACCCAGCAACCAAATTAATGCTGAAGAATTCTGAAATTTCCCCATTTCCATTTTTAAATGGAGATGGTGTGCATTCCCATTTAGTTAGAAATATTGGCTTTGACCATTTCTAAAAAGGTCAAACTTCTCAAATCCCATCCTTATAACTAGCAGGTTTCCACTCATCTTCAGATGGAACGAAGCTCTACTGAACTGGGATCTGAATCCTGCGCTTGTGGAGGGTTAAATAATGACATTTAACATGGAGTATCCCAAAGATCAAGGAAACTGTGCTGCCCGTATAACTAATGATCTTCCACTTTCTTGATCTAAAAAAAGCAAACTAAATATACTTGGATATTAATCCTTCAGAAGGCTTCAGCAAACTCAAAACATTCTTAGTTGATCTGACGTTGGATTTGCTTCCAAATTCTGATCATAAACAGACAAGTCAAGAATGAGTCATGTCAAGTTTGGTCACGTTTATGCATTTAATACATCAAGGATTGGTCAAGTCATAGCATCAAGGGAATTTTGCTGTGAAGCGGCAACGGGGCAAGCCCTGCCATTGGCCATCTGGTCCACATTTAGCCACTGATGCACCAATCATATGACAGCCAGCTTTGCAGATGATGATAACAGTATCATTGGGTTCATACGATGGCTTGGCTCCACCTTTTATCACTCCATTTTCAACCACGGGTGCTGAACAGTTCACAGATTCTGGACTCTGAAATACTGAAAACCAGAGAAACGGAACACTACATTTAGGAAAGTCACATTGGGTGTTCATGTAGGTAAACCAAAAACATTTGTAGGGGTGAATCATAATCTTCACTTTTCAATGAAGCTCACATGCACAAACAGGAACCTTATTACATTGGCCGACAACCAAAAGTGCCATTTTATGCCAGGAGGAAAAGACTGAACTTCAGCAATTACTTTGAATCTAATGCACGAATTGTGTAATTTGTTACTGAATTTTAGAGTCTCTTACAGCCAAATGTTGCGATTTGCAAAAGGATGTTTAATTACAGTCTGAATTTGCACTTCAGTGAAGAGCTGCTCGTGTGGACACGCTGCTATTAACAGCACTGTGGCTCGCAGTATTCAACTGAACAAATGGTTACCAGAGTGGGTTACAGAGAACCATTACAAACTTTGCTCACAATGGCAGTAGAAACACAGGAATAAAAAGGAAAACCTCTACCTGGCTCACAGGTGGGAACATTTGGCATCCAGGAACCATCTGCTCCACAGCGGAGTTGCTGTGCTCCATTCAGATTGAATCCAGGAGAGCAGGTGATCTGAACAACGGTGTTAAACACGACCGCTTGTGGGGCAACCTGACCATTGGCGACGTAAATGTCTGGACATGTTACTGAGGAACAAGAGAAAGCAGCATGTGGAAAAATTGATACAGAGAGTCTAGATTCCGCATCTGGCAGTAGAAACACAAATAAAAAAAAAATCCCCTACCAGTCTCACAGGTGGGAACATTTGGCATCCAGGAACCATCTGCTCCACAGCAGAGTTGCTGTGCTCCATTCAGATTGAATCCAGGAGAGCAGGTGATCTGAACAACGGTGTTAAACACGACCGCTTGTGGGGCAACCTCACCATTGGCGACGTAAATGTCTGGACAAGTTACTGAGGAACAGAAAGAGAGATAAGCATGTGGATAAACATTGGAGTTGGTTTCTCTCCATATCTAAAGACCATCTGGGAGTCTTGCCACGGTCTTGGGCTTAGCAACATCATCCATTTTATTTTCATAGTAAATCTAAATTCAGTTGTGCAATGCCTACTAGAACACTGGTAAAATGTAGCTAACAGAAAATACAGTTTGTGCCAGCCAACGTGCATATTAGTTGAACATTGGTGCCCTTTAACCACCTCCAAACAGTCAGAGTACTTCATTAAATCGGCAGCATTATACACCTAAATACAAGTCTACATGCACCTGCGCTTCTGCCACACACTGCTTATGCTGGCAGTTTGAATAGTGCATTCAGTTAATGCTGCTTGCGTGCACCTGAAGAGCACCTACCTGGCTCACAAGTGGGAACATTTGACATCCAGGAACCATCTGCTCCACAGCGGAGTTGCTGCGCTCCATTCAGACTGAATCCAGGAGAGCAGGTGATCTGAACAACGTTGTTAAACACGACCGCTTGTGGGGCAACCTCACCATTGGCGACGTAAATGTCTGGACAAGTTACTGAGGAACAAGAGAAAGCAGCATGTGGAAAAAGAGCCTCGATTCCTCATCTACACAACATCATTCGAATGCATGATGCACAGTTTTCTGAAGTTTGTGACTGTAGAGCAATGTTTATTGCAGAACATTCCAAAGATGACACTTTTCTAGCAGGCATTCGAAAAAACAAAAAGCAATTTTATCAGCTCTTTCCTGGTAATTTATTATACAAATTAACTCCACATCAGGGGTCAGTATTATATTACAGTAACACTTTTAAAGCCAATCAAGTTATTCATCTAAAGTCATGAGTGGTTCTCTCGTTTCCTTGTTTGATTAATAGCCTTTATATAACAGCCAACTAGACGGTGCTCAATTCATGTACACTTGAAGGCCAACAAGATAAATTCACTTTTGACGAAGATGGGCACAGCAATAGCGCTCAAACATTAGAGCCTGTCAAACCGCGCACAGCGACAGAAGTCACAAAAGTCCATTATTTTATCTAGATCAACCAACGGTCATCTTGGTAAATGCGATCAATGAAATGAACACCCCTGTTCTAGAGGTACAATATAGGACTAGTATAGAAAATTACCCATTTATCAAAATCGGACATCTTTTTCAGATAAAAAGGTTATCACCCAGCCCTATTGATAACATTGCATTAATCTCAGTAATAGAAAGCTAATTTACAGGCTAAGTTATAGACAACCTAGCAAACAAAATAATGAAATTTACCTCGATATGTTTCTTCAAATTAGAGGCAGGATTAATGCTGATATCTGGCTTGAGCAAGTTAAACTCACATGAGTCAAGCAATTGGACTTTTTCCACTGCGAAAAGGCTTTTCAGGTGTTGAAGACATCCTCCACATATTAAAATAAAGTGCTGGATCTACAGCTGCAATTAAAGTTTTATTTACATGCGATTTGATGGGAAGTCACGACTCTCCCTAGTCAATCATGTTGCTAGATAGAAATACAATCAGAACAGGGTAGCGAACACAGACAGTGGGATAATAGCGCAGTAAAAGTACAGATACAGCACTTAAAATGTACTCCAGTAAAAGTTAAACTACAAGTACCATTTCCCAAGAATTGCAGTTACAGTAATGCAGGTATTTGTAATTACTGTACACTGCGGTCTACAGGTAGAACATATGCCAAATATCAAAACAATCTTCAATTTCAATGATAGGTTCACCCAGTCCCAAGCACAGCATCCAAAGCTTACAAGCAGTTGAACTGCAGCTGCAAAGAGCTGTGCTGCATACAGAGACAGTGTAAAGACCGTGACCAGTTAATATTGGCACCAAAAGAAGTGCCAATTAACACTCTTTGCTGGTGCAAAACAGCTCATATGCCTCAAATCTCTAGCACACCTGTAGATCACCTACCTGGCTCACAGGTGGGAATGTTTGGCGTCCAGGAACCATCAGCTCCACAACGGATTAATTGTGCTCCGTTCAGTACAAACCCACGATCGCAGAAGATCTGGACAACAGCTTTAAATGAAACCGCTTGTGGGGCAGCCACACCATTGGCGACGACTACGACTGGACATTTCACTGAGGAAACAGAAGCATCCAATAAGCAGCAAGCACAGACTCTGCGCAGTAGTCAGTAAGAGCATGAAAGAAATCAGTAGGCCTTACAGCCAATACACCAGCAGCCAAAAGTTGGGAAAGTACAGAATTAGCGGTTTTGAGGAAATTGGTACTTTATTTCACCAAAGTGGCATTCAATGGATCACGAAGTATAGTCAGGACACTACTGAATTTACAAAAACAGCACCATCACTATCTGAAGTTGTTTGATCAAATCTAGACATGCCCCATGTCCAGCAACCAGCAAACAACTTATCGTCAAGTAATCATGCCAAATTGCTAAAATAAAATAAACCCCTTGCCATTATATCAAACACAGTTGAAAGCTATTTGGTTTGTTAAATTAAACTCATTTAATCCTTGTTTTTTAGTTGCCACAGTATGCAATAGACTGGGATATCTGAAGGTCAATAAATGCAAAAAGAAACAGCTTTGTCTAGAAACAACAGTTTCCAACAAGGACAGAAAGACATGTGGAAGGCCAGATGTCCAACTAAGATGATAAGTACATCAGTGTCTCTAGTTTGAGAAATGGACGCCTCACGTGTCCCCAGCGGACAGCTTCATTGAATTCTAGCCGCTCAAACCCAATTTCATGTACAACAGTAAAGCGAACTCAGGGGTGCAGGGCTTCTGGGAAGAATTGCAAAGACGGGCGCTTTTTAAAAGAAAAATAAAAATAAAATAGTTTAGAGTGGGCAAAGACATTGGACAGGTGTTCTGGATCTCAAACCCATTGAGCGTTTGTGGGATCAACTAGACCAGTGCCTGACAAGACAAACACACCTACGGCAAGTGCTACAGGAAGCTTGGGGTGAAAGGTCACCCCGAATATCCAGACAAACGGAGCTAGAATGCAAAGGATCAGCAAAGCAGTCATTGCTGCACATGGATTGAAAACTGTGGTTCAAGTTCAGAAAAATTCTCAAATTGTAATCAATTTCACATTAATGTCCGGACTATACATTGTGATCAGATGAATGCCACTTTAGAAGTACCGATTGCCTTCCATAGAGCAAAAGGTGTACATTATTCCAAACTTCTGGTAGGCAGTGTAGGCATCAATTAGATGTCGGTCATGTCTCAATTAGGTTGATGCAGGAAGATCTGTAACAGGTTAACATGGGTGCCAATATAAATGTGTGAAATCAGTCTTGCACCTTAAGATCACCTACCGGGCTCACAGGTGGGAATGTTTGGAGTCCAGAAACCATCTGCTCCACAGCGGACTTGCTGTGCTCCATTCAGCTTGAATCCAGGAGCACAAGTGATCTGAACAACTGCATTAAACAAGACCGCTTGTGGGGAAACCCGTCCATTGGTGATGACAATGGACGGACATTTCACTGTAGAACCAGAAAGAGCAGTAGGTGGATTCACTAGACAAGATTTCAGTTCAAGTTACACCATTCACCAAGGTTTCACTCATCTACAGAATAACTGGAGACTCCCCTTTACACTGTTGCATTTGGTTTGCTCTATGGGGCGTTTGTAAAGCAGCAATTTATTCCTAATTTGAAACACTGCTCTGGAACAAACACTATACAAATTATACTAAACTGAGATCACCCAACAGAAAAGGATAGTTTCCCCTTCCACTGCACATGTACCTTCAGCACCTCAATCTCTGGCACACCTGAAGATCACCTACCTGGCTTACAGGTGGGAACATTTGGAATCCAGGAACCATCTGCTCCACAGCGGAGTTTCTGCCCTCCATTCAGCTTAAAGCCAGGAGCGCAGGTGATCTGAACAACGGTGTTAAACACAACCGCTTGCGTGGAAACCTGACCATTGGCAACGGAAATTGCTGGACATTTCACTACTGAGGAACCAGAAAAGGAGTTCAGAGAATCACGTGCAGGTTTTTAAATGGTTTCACTAGCTGTCAAAGCTCACATGTAGTGAGCACCATTTTAACAAACCGTTTACATGAATGCCAATGAGCCGTTGATGGAAAACAAATTTTATGCACCTCAAATTGGGGATGGGCAATCTAACTGAAAAAAAAATCTTGCGACTAAATTTGGGCTCCAATTAAAGTAAAATCAGCAAAGTCAATACAAAAGGTCTGCAAGAACTGGCAGTACAAATATATTTAGCAAACACTAAATTACAGTGTTATATGGCACTCATTGGCTTGCACATAATCTCTGGAAGAATAGAAAACACAAATATGAAAGAACTGCATATTGATAGATGTTTGACAGACGGGTAGATGTCTTACTATGGCATATTTTACTTCCTTTTGCTAGCGTGTAACCTGGATCGCATTTAAACTCCACATCCTGCCCTTTCTTGAACACCGATTTAGAACGACCATCATCCAGCTGCATTTGCGGAGAATCCTCTGGTTCAACACAATCTGAGGTGGACAAACAGACATAGAATTTCAAATCACAGCAACACAAATTGAAAAAGGTGTACATTTGTCCCCCCAAAACACACACACTGTAATTCTCATGAGCACTCACATGAGATGAAGACATGGGTCACATTAGTAACCTTATAGGAGCGATTTTATTCTACAGAGAGGACACCCATGTTAGGATCACATGACCAAATAATAATAAAATGTGATGGGCCTGGATGCACATAGATACAAGTCCAAGACAATATGAAAACTGAGTGCACCTTTAACAGGGCCATACAAAAACAATTTTGATCCCAACTAACACATTTTACAAACTAAAATAATATTAGGAACCAAATTATCTAGCTTAAGATTGTATATGAAAACACTCCTAATTTAATTTGAACTAAAAGCCATTACATTACTGCTATATGGCCATAATGACAAGCGTGAAGCATGATTTGTAGTATTTCGCACTTATCATATACCAAATTCTACCAAGATAACAACCACTTACCCACAAAGTGTGCAAATACTAATATCATTACAGTTCCCCAAATCAGTGCCATTTTCTTGACGATCTGCAGCTCTTCGTGTCAACCGAATGCTTCTGTCTAATCCAAACAAACCTTGCCTTAATTAAAATAGGCTGCTATCCCAGAACACCTGCATCCAATCTAACAATCCTCCAATCGCAATCAAACACTGTGCGCATGCGCCGTAAATTCTCAGCCTCATTGCTTGCGCTAAAAAGTGGCGGGAACAGAGAAACTGAGCGAATATTTCAGACATTTTTAACAGCTGATTACAAGGCATGAAAGTATTTTTTTTATATCTGATATTTTTTTAGAAGACTAACCCTAATTTTTGACACCTTTTAAATTTTAACAATATCTCTTTTATTCTGAGATGTAAAAAGAACAGAGAATTGTACTTAATTCTTCTATGAATGCAAATATTCCTTTTCAAAAATAACATGATACAAGATATGCACATTTACATCAAATTGGTCTTCTCACGACATGCTGCTATTTTACATTTAAACATGGTGAGTTGCTGCCAAAGTATTTATAGGTCATTTGACCTAAGAACCCTAAACTTTCAAGCTCCAAATTAAACAAAGGCAGCAAAAAAGTAACCCATATGACTCCAGTGTTTAGTTTCATGTCAACAGAAGCGATATGATAGGTGTGTGTGTAATATATAAATATTAGGCAAAGGGCAAAGATAAATATTTGCCCTTTTTTATTTTTTACTATAAATCTTTCACTTTAAAACTCATTTTGTTTTATTAACGTTTTAATACATATTGCCACCTATTGGGCAGGAAGGAAAATGTATTGTTGAGATCTATAGTTATAGTTGAGATCCGGGCTCTTGGCTGGCTATGGCAGAACACTGGAGCTGTTGGATTGCCTGCTTTGGAGGCGTGGGCTAAGGGTGTGTCCTTGGAAGACTTCTACCTGGCAGTGCGTATTTTAGGGCCATGTCAGAAATCAAGGATATTTTCATGGCAGGAACTTTGTATATAAAGGGTTTAAGTTTTCAAGTACAGAAAGAATTTTATAATTAAAAATGGGTAAAACTATGTTTCAACAGGACAAGTGATAAAAATTCTTAACCTTTTCCTGCTGAAACCTTAAATAATCCCTCAAAGAGCTTACTGAATAAAACCGTCATCTACTTACATTACAAGCAGGACAGACTAGGAAGATATGTTAAAGAGACAAGGGAGTCTTGCAGTAATGACATGGTGGTTTCTCGCCTTTCAGAATAAATATATGTGTGAGTCTTGAGTGGCCTAGTCGACACCTGTTGTACCCATCTGCCAATAATTTCAGTGACTTAAGTGCTTCAGAGATAGGCATTCCTAGGTGGACATTCCCATAGCATCAGCAACTGTCTGAGTCTTGTTTCCTGGGACCCACCATTACAGGCATAACCATACAGTTTTCTAGAGTAAAGAAAAAACACATTTTAATGACAGTAGCAAAGAACGTAACTTAACATGGGCAACAGATATCCACCCCAAATCTGCTGAACTACACAATTATTTTCCCATCAATTTTTATCTTTGAAAATAGATGTGTGGACAATGGATTAGATTTGAGACCACAACACTAAGTCACGAATGGGATCTGGAATCCTTGGGACCTGTTTCCACTGAATTTGAAGGTGATCCACACGCAGCACAATCGAGCCATGAAACCAGTCATTCTTTCCCATGTCTGAAATGTCTCATTGGCAGGTCCAGACAGAATCTGTGCATACAGAACACACCAGTTTCCATCTGGGCCTACTTCCATGTAGCGATTGAACTAGTGGACCCAGAGAAAAACCCAGCAACCAAATTAATGCTGAAGAATTGTCCCCATTTCCTCTTAAATTGAGACTGTGTGCATTCCCGTTTACAGAAATATTGGCTTGACCATTTCTAAAAAGGTTAAACTTGTCAAATCAAATCCTTATCACTAGCAGGTCTCCACTCATCTTCAGATGGAACGAAGCTCTACTGAAATGCAATCTGAATCCTGCGCGTGGAGGGTTAAATAACGACATTTAACATGGAGTATCCCAAAGATCCAGGAAACTGTGCTGCCCGTATAACTAATGATCTTCCACTTTCTTGATCGAAAAAAGCAAACCAAATATACTTTACTGAAGCCTTCTGAAGGATTAATATCCAAACACAAAAAAAAAAAAAATTCTTATTTGATCTGACGTTGGATTTGCTTCCAAATTCTGATCATAAACAGACAAGTCAAGAATGAGCCATGTCAAGTTTGGTCACGTTTATGCATTTAATACATCAAGGATTGGTCAAGTCATAGCATCAAGGGAATTTTGCTGTGAAACGGCAATGGGGCAAGCCCTGCCATTGGCCATCTGGTCCACATTTGGCCACTGATGCACCAATCATACGACAGCCAGCTTTGATGATAACAGTATCGTTGGGTTCGTACGATGGCTTGGCTCCACCTTTTACCACTCCATTTTCAACCACGGGTGCTGAACAGGTCACGGATTCTGGACTCTGAAATACTGAAAACCAGAGAAACAGAACACTACATTCAGGAAGGTCACATTGGGTGCTCATGTAGGTAAACCAAAAACACATATGTAGGGGAGAATCATAATCTTCACTTTTCAATAAAGCTCACATGCACAAACAGGAACCTTATTACATTGGCCGACACCCAAAAGTGCCATTTTATGCCAAGAGGAAGACTGAACTTCAGCAATTACTTTAAAATTCAGTAACAAATTACACAATTCGTGCATTAGATTGAGTCTCACAGCCAGAAGTTGTGATTTGCAAAAGGATGTTTAATTCTACAGTCTGAATTTGCACTTCAGTGAAGAACTGCTCGTGTGGACACGCTGCTATTAACAGCACTGTGGCTCGCAGTATTCAACTGAACAAATGTTTACCAGAGTGGGTTACGGAGAACCATTACAAACTTTGCTCACAATGGCAGTAGAAACAGGAATAAAAAGGACATAGCCCTACCTGGCTCACAGGTGGGAACATTTGACGTCCAGGAACCATCTGCTCCACAGCGGAGTTGCTGTGCTCCATTCAGACTGAATCCAGGAGAGCAGGTGATCTGAACAACAGTGTTAAACACGACCGCTTGTGGGGCAACCTCACCATTGGCGACGTAAATGTCTGGACAGGTCACTGAGGAACAGAGCATCATGGGGAGGAAAAAAATAAATAGAAATATTAATTTCAAAAGACTGCAGGTGTTTAAAAATTCAATAATAACTCCCATAATTGCCTTTACAAGTGCCGTTTACGGGTCACAAAATATGAAAGGCAACAGACATTGTGCATGTGGGTGACCATGTAGGGGAGCAACCAGCAAAACAGACCCAGGAAAAACCCTGCACAACAGTGAACTAATCTGTTAACCTTGGGTCAGAAAGAGAGAAACAGGCCTTACACCAAATAGAGCACCCCTAGATCACCTACCTGGCTCACAGGTGGGAATGTTTGGCGTCCAGGAACCATCAGCTCCACAACGGATTAATTGTGCTCCGTTCAGTACAAACCCACGATCGCAGAAGATCTGGACAACGGCTTTAAATGAAACCGCTTGTGGGGGCAACCACACCATTGGCGACCACTACGACTGGACATTTCACTGAGGAAACAGAAGCATCCTATAAGCATCAAGCACAGACTCTGCGCAGTAGTCAGTAAGAGCATGAAAGAAATCAGTAGGCCTTACAGCCAGTACACCGGCAGCCAAAAGTTGGGAAAGTACAGATTTAGCAGTTGAGGAAATTGGTACTTTATTTCACCAAAGTGGCATTCAATGGATCACGAAGTATAGTCAGGACACCACTGAATTTACAAAAACAGCACCATCACTATCTGAAGTGGTTTGATCAAATCTAGACGGGCCCCATGTCCAGCAACCGTCAAACAACTTATCGTCAAGTAATCATGCCAAATTGCTAATAAAAAAAAAAAAAAAACCTTGCCATTATATCAAATGCAGTTGAAAGCTATTTGGTTTGTTAAATGAAGCTCATTTAATCTTTGTTATTTAGTTGCCACAGTATGCAATAGACTGGGATATCTTAAGGTCAATAAATGGCAAAAAGAAACCGCTTTGTCTAGAAACTCCATACAATGCTTGAAATTGCCAAAACTGAAGATTTCATACAAAAGGTGTTCACTACATTCATCAAAGGCTTTAGGACAACGGTTTCCAACAAGGACAGAAAGACATGTGGAACGCCAGATGTCCAACTAAGATGATAAGTACATCAGTGTCTCTAGTTTGAGAAATGGACACCTCATGTGTCCCCAGCGGACAGATTCATTGAATTCTAGCCCCTCAAACCAAATTTCATGTAGAACAGTAAAGCGAACTCAGGGGTGCAGGGCTTCTGGGAAGAATTGCAAAGAAAGACGCTTTTAAAAAGAAAAAAAAAAAAAAAAGTTTAGAGTGGGCAAAGACATCGGACAGGTGTTCTGGATCTCAAACCCATTGAGCGTTTGTGGGATCAACTAGACCAGTGCCTGACAAGACAAACACACCTACGGCAAGTGCTACAGGAAGCTTGGGGTGAAAGGTCACCCCGAATATCCAGACAAACGGAGCTAGAATGCAAAGGATCAGCAAAGCAGTCATTGCTGCACATGGATTGAAAACTGTGGTTCAAGTTCAGAAAATTCTCAAATTGTAATAAATTCCACATTAATGTCCAGACTATACATTGTGATCAGATGAATGCCACTTTAGAAGTACCGATTGCCTTCCATAGAGCATAATGTGTACATTATTCCAAACTCTGGGTAGGCAGTGTAGGCATCAATTAGATGTCGGTCATGTCTCAATTAGGTTGATGCAGGAAGATCTGTAACCGGTTAACATGGGTGCCAATATAAATGTGTGAAATCCGTCTTGCACCATAATCTCACACCTAAAGATCACCTACCGGGCACACAGGTGGGAATGTTTGGAGCAGCAATTTATTCCTAATTTTGAAACACTGCTCTGGAACAAACACTATACAAATTATACTAAACTGAGATCACCCAACAGATAAGGATAGTTTTTCCTTCCACTGCACATGTACCTTCAGCACCTCAATCTCTGGCACACCTGAAGATCACCTACCTGGCTTACAGGTGGGTACATTTGGCATCAAGGAACCATCTGCTCCACAGCGGAGTTTCTGCCCTCCATTCAGCTTAAGTCCAGGAGCGCAGGTGATCTGAACAACGGTGTTAAACACAACTGCTTGCGTGGAAACCTGACCATTGGCGACGAAAATTGCTGGACATTTCACCACTGAGGAACCAGAAAAGGAGTTCAGAGAATCACGCGCAGGTTTTTAAATGGTTTCACTAGCTGTCAAAGCTCACATGTAGTGAGCACCATTTAACAAACCATTTATATGAATGCCAATGAGCCATTGATGGAAAACTAATTTTATGCACCTCAAATTGGGGATGGGCAATCTAACTGGGAAAAAAAAAAAAAAAGCAAAGCTTGCAACTAAGTCTCCAATTAAAGTAATATCAGCAAAGTCAATACAAAAGGTCTGCAAGAACTCACAGTAAAAATATATTTAGCAAACACTAAGTTACAGTGTTATATGGCACTCATTGGCTTGCACATAATCTCTGGAAGAATAGAAAACACAAATATGAAAGAACTGCATATTGATAGATGTTTGACAGACGGGTAGATGTCTTACTATGGCATATTTTACTTCCAGCTGTTAGCGTGTAACCTGGATCGCATTTAAAATCCACATCCTGCCCTTTGTTGAACACCGATTTAGAACGACCGTCATCCAGCTGCATTTGCGGAGAATCCTCTGCTTCAACACAATCTGAGGTGAACAAACAGACATAGAATTTCAAATCACAGCAACACAAACTGAAAAAGCTGTACATTTGCCACCCTTCCCCAAATTTTACTAAAATAAGATAACAACTACTTACCCACAAAGTGAGCAAATACTAATATCATTACAGTTCCTCAAATCAGTGCCATTTTCTTGACGCTCTGCAGATCTTCGTGTCAACTGAACACTTCTGTCTGATCCAAACAAACCTTGCCTTAATTATAATAGACTACTATCCCAGAACACCTGCATCCAATCTAACAATCCTCCAATCGCAATCAAACACTGTGCGCATGCGCCGTAAATTATCTGCCTCATTGCTTGCGCTCAAAAGTGGTGGGAACAGAGAAACTGAGCGAATATCTCCGACATTTTTAACAGCTGATTACAAGGAATTAGAGTATTTATATATATATGATAGTTTTGAGAAGACTAACCCTAATTTTTGACACCTTTTAAATTTTAACAATATCTGTTTTATTCTGAGGTGTAAAAAGAACAGAGACTTGTACTTAATCCTTCTATGGTCAGGGGGGAAATACCTCGTTTTGCTATTTTCCAGCGCAATTCGGATGCAAATATTTCTTTTCAGTTTTTTTCCCCTTCAAAATATTGTTTATTGTTTTTAAGTTTGCATTTCCCATAAAAAAAATGTAAATATGAACATGGTGAAAGATAGGAACATTTTCATCAAATTGGTCTTCTCACGACATGCTGCTATTTTACATTTAAACATCGTGAGTTGATGCCAATGTTTTTATAGGTCATTTGACCTAAGTAAGAAGAACCCTTTTGCAATATTTTCCAAAGAAATTTGGCCACCTCAACCCACCCTGTCTCTCAAATATCCGCTAGGAAAATATAAAGACCATTTAAAGGGATAGTTCACCCATTAATGAAAATGATCTAATCATTTACTCACCCTCATGCCATCCCAGATGTGTATGACTTTCTTCTGCAGAACAGAAATTACACTTTGTAGAGGAATATCTCAGCTTTGTAGGTTCATACAACGCAAGTGAATGGTGACCAAATCTTTCAAGCTCCAAATTGCACATAAAATAAAATAAATACAACTATGAATAACATGCTGTACATGAGTGGAAATAAATACTTCAGTAAATGTGGATACTTTAAGAAACAGGTTATCCCAAAATCACAATTGTCATTGTGCCATAATATGTACATGCATGGGGGGTCAGGACATTTTGATGAAATTTTCGCCCCTGCACACAACATGCTGCTGAGAGTCACAAACTCAGAGAAGAGACTCACTGTAATTGTAACAGTTACCTTGTCTTGTTTTTTCCGTTGCCCTTTGTTTTTCATTTTTGTCACTTTTGTAGTTCCTTAGTTTTCACTTTTGGCACCCTTGTAGCTCCTTAGTCTTGTTTTCCCTCGTGTTCACTGTTCATTGTTTTCACCTGCCCTTGTTAATTTGCCTTTGGTTTCTGTTAATCACCTTGTCATATAGTTTGTGTTCTGTTTGTTCACTGGCCCCTTTGTCCCATGTTTTTGTATTTATATCCTTGTTTTTGGTTCAGTCCTTGTCTGTTGTTGAATGTTGTTGTTAGTCTGGAATGTTTCCCCTGCCCGTGGTTTTGCTCAGTCTTGTGTTTATTTCCCCATTGAGGGTTTTTCCCTTTGTTCCCATATTTTCCGTGTACCTGCCTTGTTTGTTTTGTTATCAATAAAAGTTGAACTGCATTTGGAACCGCATCACCTCGTCTGCCTTTGCTGCCTCATTCATAACAGTAATAGCGTTCTTATTTTACAGGCAAATGGTGGAGTCAGAGGCAGCGGAAACAGTCAACATGAGTATTTTATTACTCTTCAGCATCGTTCACAAAACTCAAACAAAAGGGCACTCAGTGTCCAATTAAAGCACACAAACGAGTCATGTAGTCTTATCGCGCACACACACAGGAACAGTTTCTCTCTGGTCCCTCTCTTTCTGCCGACTGATGCCCTTTGTCGGCCTTTTCAGGTCTCTTTCTTCCATCACTAACGATAACGACAGCCCAGGTGATGAACCTTACCGCTCTCCCTATCTCACAGACAGACACACGATCATGACCCCATGATCCCCCCCCCCAGTCTGCCAACCACCCCCCGACTTTTTGTGGAGAGAAAGTCAGCCACAGCCATCTGCGTCCCCGGTCTGTAGATCACCTCGAATTTAAATGGCTGAAGTGCCAGGTACCAACGGCAGAGCCATTGGAGCGGGGCGTGATCTGAGCAGAGGGTGAAGGCCTGCCCCAGCCGGTAGTAGCGGAGGGTGAGGACTCCTCGATAGTACTGTACGTGGTTTCCCTCATGCAGAGCTTGCGACTTACGAACAGTACAGGCCGTTCCTCCCCTCCCACCTCCTGTGAGAGCACCACCCCCAGCCCCCTGTCGGATGCATCCGTCTGCAAAATATAATATAAATGTAAAAGCGGTCCCCCAGAAAGCGCAGACTTTACTTTTATGAAAGTCTGTTAGCACGACTCCGTCCACTGGACCGGATCGGGTGCCACCTTTCTAGTACGATCAGTCAACGGGCTGGTGACGTCTGAGAAACTAGGCACAAACCTAGGGTAGCAGCCAGCCAGCCTCAAAAACTGTCTTGCCTATTTCTTGGTCTTGGGCCTCAGGAAGGCCACGATCACTGCGGTTTTGTTACCTGGCGTCACACCTGTCCGTGACCCAAGTGGAACCCCAGATACTGAGGTTCCACCTGCCCAATTTCGCATTTCTTCGGGTTGGTCGTGAGTCCCGCCAGTCACAGCGACAGCTCTCTGCGCTTTCTGGGGGACCGCTTTTACTAGCTCAGTAGTCATTCTACACAAATTATTTGATGAAATAATAAAGACATTTTTAACCCAAAAACAAACCAAAAAAATAGGTCTAAATGTACTCAACTTTCATTCTGTGAAACACGGAAGGAAACATTTTAATGAATATTCTACACAAATGTATGCTATACAATGGCAGTGGATAGGGACTCACTTTAAAGCATACAAAATGATCTCGAAGCATAAAATGAGAAACCACCAGATATCAAAGTAATTTTTCAATGAAAATCTTGACATCCATTGTATGCTCACTAATAAGTTATCTTTATAACTAAACATAATGTTTTAAATCAGCTTTACAGAGAATTGCAGCCAGAATTGCCTTTTAAGGAATATTAAATTGAATGGACAGCATTTTTTGGCATAATGTTGATTACCACAAAAACATTTGGACTCATCCCTCCTTTTCTTTAAAAAAAGGAAGGAGCAAAAATCGAGGTTACAATGTCAAATTTGGTAAGCTTTTATGGTTTCTAAAATTTCCTGCGGACCACCTGGCAACCACTTGCAGCACCCTTGGGGTTCCCACACCCCATTTTGATTACCCCTGTGCAAGTGGACTTCTAAAAGTTAACATAAATAAATAATTTGCAGAGACTGTATACTCATTTACAATGTACAGGAGCAAATTCACTATAATTGCACCACTTTTGCACATGGTGTTTTAGTGCAAAAATCATGTTCACTAACCACCCACAATCCAGTGTCAGCAGGTGCAAAAATCATTGAAATTGGCTCGTAGATTGCACTTCATTCACAAAACTCTGTGCTATTAGCCCAGTGCAATTGACATTGCACTATTACCGCCCAAGGACAGCAGGCAGTGAACTGAATTGGATTAAAGAGGGATGCTTGTGTGCATTTTCTATCGATCATTGCAGCAGTAATCCATCAAGTAATGATCACACGATTAAGATCTGAATTGCACTTCAATGTGTGTTCAGCTCTGATTTAGTGGGCTCATTTGCATTGTTTCCTGATCTGCATAATTTCTAGTGAATCGTTTGGGAGAGCATGCAAATGCCACTTTTACTTGCCGCAATTTATTTTAAGTGAATTCCCCCAACAGTCTTTTTTTTTTTTTAACTTCCAGAAAAATTGACCAAAAATATTGATGAACCATCTTGCACTCAGATAAGTATACATACACTTGCATATACACATTTTTATTTTATTTTTGTCCATTAAAATGCTTTTTAGAAGGAGAATGTCTTTTTGACTAAATTAGAAATACTAGGTGCCACTGACTAGCAATGACAATTAGCCAATTTTGCTTCATGGTTGTGATTATTGTGCAATTCTAAAACAACTTGTGCCAAGTTTTCCATGGAATTTATTTGATATTTTCAACAGTGTTTTTTTGTGCTGAAGTCGAGTCATGAGCTTACAGCTGTGAGTCAACATTCACATGCAGCTTCAACGGTTCCTGTGTGTGTGTGCGCGTGTGTGTCGTGCGGTATAGTCACTTGTGTTTGTGAGCGGAGGTCTGTCAGGTTGATGGTAATTGAGACAGACATGTTGTGAGAGTAGAGAGATAGAGAAAGAAAAACACAAGAACTGGAACAATTGAGCTGTCATTGCCATTTAAACACCTGCTCTGCCATCCCATATCGTGTGTGTGTGTGTGTGTGTGTGTGTGTGTGTGTGTGTGTGTGTGTGGGCTGTAAATCTACAGAAGTCAAGAACCCCAATCTCTGGGTATCACTCTCTTTGTCTCTCTTTGAAATTACATTCACTGTTCTTTATTGGCATTTGTATTGTCAAATGCAAAAAATATGTGAGTAAAACTATGGTAATAGTGCAAATGGCATAAACAAGAAATACTAAAGTGTGAAATGCATAATGTTTTTCAAATTTAACTTACCACAACTTACCATACGCCCCATTGAGAGCGAGAGCCACTAATCATGACCATGAGGAGGTTACCCCATGTGACTCTACCCTCCCTAGCAGCTGGGCCAATTTGGTTGCTTAGGAGTCCTGGCTGGAGTCACTCAGCACACCCTGGATTCAATCTCGCATCTCCGGGGGTGATAGTCAGCGTCAATACTCGCTGAGATACCCAAGCCCCCAATTTTTTCAATATTAAAATACTCGTATCCCATCTAAATACAGTAGACCTTATGCACAATAGCGCCATAAATTTTGCCAGAAGTGATGATTTTGTTCTTTTAAACACATGGGATGGAAAGCGATATTCCAAATTTGTGACTTGTGGCAATAAACACAGGCTCAATCAATGGTGTGAGTTTGGGGTGGGACTATCTGTTTGCCCTGCAGAGGATAGTGAGGACAGCTGAGAAGATCATCGGGGTCTCTCTTCCCTCCATCAAAGACATTTACACAAAACACTGCATCCGCAAAGCCACCAGCATTGTGGACGACCCCACACACCCCTCACACAAAGTCTTCACCCTCCTGCCATCTGGCAAGAGGTACCGAAGCATTCAGGCCCTCACGGCCAGACTGTGTAACAGCTTCATCCCCCAAGCCATCAGACTCCTCAATACTCAGGGACTGGACTGATACACACATACACACACACACACACACACACACACACACACACACACACACACACACACGTGTCCTGAGTTGCACTTTAATTATTGTCACTTTATACCTGGCAGCCAGGTACACCCAAACTTGAACTTTAGTCCGTATTTGGATTGTAAAGCTTCTTTGCTTGCGTTTCCGGTCTCCTACATTCCATTGCATTTAATTGGAGTGCAAAATGATGTGTGATCATGGCTTAAGGCAAAAAAAAAAACTAATTCCCATGACTATAATGTGAAAAGAGTGATACAGTATCTTCATTTTCTATGCAAAATATTATTACAGGTTATTTAGGACATTTACATTTATGCATTTGGCAGACGCTTTTATCCAAAGCAACCTACAGTGCACTTATTACAGGTACAATCCCCCAGAGCAACCTGGAGTTAAGTGCCTTACTCAAGGACACAATGTTGGTGACTGTGGGGATAAAACCAGCAACCTTCTGATTACCAGTTCAGTGCTTTAGCCTTTAGCCTAGTACTGTTGTGCACAAGTGCTGATGTAGGGCCATATCGCACTTTTGCTCGTGTGATATGGCTTAAGTATAACATATTTTTGTTCCACTGAAGAAAGTCATACACTGTTGAAACAACACAAAAATCGGACCATTTTCTTCAAATTCTTTCGGTTTGATTTCACTTTGTTACACTTGTTGTGTTTTGGGTCAAAAATGACCGGCCATTGGAAATGAATGAATTAGACTACAAAATACAGAAATATTAAGTTTAAGGAGTATCCCAGTCATTTGAGCACATACGTGGATGTGTGTTTGCATGTGCACACACACACACACACACACACACACACACACACACACACACACCCTATGTACACTCTTTGAGGAATATTTCAAGATCTACTTATATTCTGTTGTGTTTGGGCTCGTTTGAATCGGGATAGTAGAGGGAATTTTATACACTAATACTCACTGCAGTTTGGCCAAATTTGCTCATCGCATTCTACTAATTGAGACCTTTCCAGCAATATACAACACATGGCTCTCTCATCTTTTTTGTGGTTTTAACAACTCTGAATATAATTGTTGTAAAAATAAATTTGCACATGAGAGGAACGAGACAGTTCTTATTTGTCAGCAACTTAAAAAGCATTATTTAAGAATTGGTAGGGTCAGCTATATGCATTGTAAAGTGCTGATTCTAAGCATTAAAATGACACCTATTTTGTTCTGAGCATTTGTTCAGATTTTTTTGTTTTCCTGCAGGGATCACCCCCCACTGGCCTGTCAAAACCTGTCATAATTACTAAAAAAG